>NC_092140.1:69169298-69469298 GCF_043159975.1 Macaca nemestrina | reverse complement strand
TTAAAAATACATAATTTAGTTCTCACCAGGAACACTTTAAAAGAAATAGAAATGCTTTCTATAATGAGAGACAAACTCTGAATATTGAGTCACACATATACTGATGTTTTCTGGTGCCACAGCACAATGTTCTCTCATTTAATTTACAGTTCAGCAGCAGCCTTTATAGATTTTAATAAATTAAAATTTTCCAAACAACCCGTCTCACTGGTAGCATGCTTTTGATTATTTTTTCACAGAAGCTTTACTTTGTAATTCCATATGTTCCACTTCAACTGATTATACCTTTATCACTGTAAAGTGTATTTCTTTGATCTTTTTACTTTGTAATATATTACATAAACTTCTACTCTATATTCCTATTTTATAAATGTATTAAGATCTTATGAAAAAGCTCTTCTTTGTTTCAGATCATTCATAAAATGTTATCTAACTCTGGACCTAGCATTGGGAAGTTGGTACTTATATTGATATTTATCAGTAATGTTTTCCTAAGTACTGTTGGTTGACAATCCATTACTAGAATGCTGATATGGGTTTATAGTGCGCATGAAATTATTTTTATGAATTCAAGCATAAGTATTTATATTTTTAAAGATCCTACAATACCTTGTAAAATGTCAACAAATTGAAACAACTGTTATTCTTTTTCATACTGACAATTAGTTTAATTGAGGAATAAATTTTGCTCTTAAATATATTTTATCTATTATGTATGAATCATTTGCCTTGTTAAGGGTTAAAGGACATACATTTTTATAAGCTCCAGCGTATGTTGTTTTTTGTTAAATAAGGCACTACATTTTCTTAGTTCATAAATGTTCACATCTTCTAAAGCATGCTTTGTGTTATAGACATTTTGGTATGGAATTTTGATAGTGTTCCAATAAATATTTTAATAGAGTATCATAGATTATAGATACTTATCATTTTGTTGACTTTATATTTCATCTCTTTCCAAAGGAGACTAAAGCATTTGGTTAAATTATGATTTAGAATGCACATCAGTACATCTGGAAGAATGTATATTTTCGTGTGTTTGATTGCATAAGGGTAGCATAGTAACTCTTAAAATTATGTTCATCTTAAGAACATTTTCCAGAATAATTTTTGTTTCAAGCAACATAAAGAGAATAATGCATTGAAAGGACTTCACTAAGAAATTAAATATTAAAGGAAAATGGCATAGCATAGTACAATAACATAGGATATGGAGTAGACAAAAGTTGATGGCTGTGCTGAATTATTGCAGTGAAGTATAATTAATCACGTAGGTATGACTTGATTGTTATACAGTATAAATGAGAATAAATGTTCAGAAATTGACAGCTGTTTTTACTTTTTACAATCATGACAGAAATGATATCCCAAAGTAACTAATAATTTCCTACATTTTTCTATCTTGATTTGCCTTTGTTTCATTTTAATTGTTCTCTTTTACATCTCTCTACTTACTTACCATTCCCATAACTCAAGCAAAAGGGAAAGTAATAGAAAATAAATTGAAAGACATAATTCATATGAAATATGGACCTTACAATTGTGTATTCCTAATATCTCTCTCCCATATTTTGGTTTAGTGCTGTCATATATTTCTTACATATGCTATTAACACAAAACATATTGCTATTAATTTTCTGAGCATCTTTGATACATAGTTTTGTGTTGTGACTTTCTCAATACATCTAGATATTCTTTCCCCAGTGTATGGTTACTTAAATCAGGGATCTAGTTCTCCTTAGGAAAAAAACCATGAGATTCATTACCAAAAAACTTTTGTTGTTCCAGAGCTTCTTTTTTTCTTTTCTGCTGTGGATCAAGCCTCTCCTCAAAGGTTTCTATGTCTAAAAACTGGCCCAGATCTGGACTGGACAAAGGATCATGACCTTTTATTGCTACTACTTCCCTCAGCTTCTTGATCATTCATGTTATCCGATGACTCAAACCCCTCAGGCATGAGGGTCTTGATCACCCCAACAAGTGAGCAGCCTAAATCTGCAGAGGCACAGGTCAAATGTAAGGGAAATTTAGAATGGTTAGTAGAGGTGAGGAGGAAATAAGTGGTAAACAAAAGTGGCAGCCTTATCACCAGTGTTGTATTTTTGTCACAAAGTTTTCTAGTGTAGTACTCCCTAGAGGGGAAATAAAAATCTACAATGACAAAACTCCAGAACCTCAAGAAACTGTTTCCAGATGGGATAGAATTACTGTGTGAAGACAGAATATTTGAACAGAGCAAAGAGTAGACTGTAGTGTATGCTGTGATTTGACAACCTAGTCTCCCCTTTAATCATTCCCAGCCCCAGTTTACCGATAACAATTAGTTGAGCCCTTCTGTGGAATTTGACCTTCAGTGGGGATAAGGTTATAGCCCTTAACCAGCTCATATTAGTTCATTTTGCATTGCTATAAAGGAATATCTGAGGCTTAGAAAAGAGGTTTATTTGGCTTATGGTTCTGCAGGCTGTACAAGTATGTCACCAACATCTGTTTGGCTTCTCGAGAGGCCTCAGGCAGCTTTTACTCATGGTTGAAGGTGAAAAGAGGAGAAGGCATGACACACAGCAAGAGACAGAGAGAAGAAGAGGTGCCCATTTTTTGTTTAAACCATCAGATTTCACAGTAACCCATAGAGTGAGAAGTCACTCATTTATTGAGGGGAGGGAACAAAGCCATTCATGAGGGATCCACCTCAATAACCCAAACGTCTCACACCAAGCTCTATCTCCAACAATAGGGATCACATTTCAACATGAGATTTGGAAGGGACAAACAAGTCAAATTATATCACGGCTAAGCAGAAGTTTACCTATTGATTGGTTGATGCAGGGTACAGTAGCTGATATGGGTGGGGACTGTGTCCCCACCCAAATCTCGTCTTGAAATGTAGCTCCCATAATTCCCATGTGTTGTGGGAGGGACCCAGTGGGAGATAATTCAATCATGGGGGCGGGTCTTTCCCGTGCTATTCTCATGATAGTGAATAAATCTCATGAGATGTCATGGTTTTATAAAGGTGAGTTTCCCCATACAAGTTATCTTCTATTGTCTGCTGCCATGTGATCTGTGCCTTTCATTTTCCACCATGATTGTGAAGTCTTTCCAGCGACATGGAACTGTGAGTCCATTAAACCTCTTTCTTTTGTAAATTTCCCAGTCTTGGGTATGTCTTTATCAGCAGCATGAAAATGAACTAATAGAGAGGCCTAAGCTTCTTATTTAAATTCTCAGCAATTTTGAGGCATCATCTCAGCTCCAGAGTTCCTGGTGAAATTGGCTGAGGCCTCTGGTACTACTGAGTCACAAATCAATGTCTCCTTCTCTCCAAATCTTTTCCACTTATCCTCTTACATGCATTGTTTTTCAGAGTACTCTACATAACTGACTGACTTGCAAATCTCTGCCTCACAGTTCATTTCCTAGGGAAATTGGCCTAAGATGCTGTACTAGTAGGCAAAGTACAATTTTTCTGGTCTATATATGATTTCAGTGTCTTGAATAGATTTTCTGCTTCATTTACTTTTTAGTCCTAATGAGCCTTGAATTATATCAGCAGGAAATGTTATGCCAGCACAGTTCAGCGGAAAGCCTCTGAAATTCCCTTCCTTCCAAGTGATCAGGATTTCTTCATTTATTAATTCATATTTTGTATTTCTTTATCGTTTATTCCCAGGTTTTTGTTTGCTTGTTTTGAAGAGTTAATACTTATGGCAATTACAACACTTTATCTTGATTTCTTTATGCGTTAAATAAGCAGAATTGTACTTGCAAGAGTGTTGTGAGGAATAAATAAAACAATACATGCAAATCGTTTTTAAGAGCACAACTCAGAGATATCATTGTTATTCTGTAGCTCCTCTTTTCTGTAGTTCAATATAAGGATGTTCATGTCCTTGGCACATGAGACCTTCTATGGTATAGTACCAGTAACTCAGCAAAACATTTATTGTAGAGCTGTTAAGCCTATTCTGTGGTACTAGTATCTCCAAAAAAATCAAGAGAAAGGTTGATAAAAATAACTCGCTTTTGAAAAAGGAAGATTTTCTTTGCCTTATTCCCATGTAATCAATATATTTATAGAGAGTAAACAATTTGAGTGAGAGAAGATATACATTTTTTGCTTCCCAAAATACACAAATGCACACACACACACACACACACACACACACCCTGATAGGTAGATTAGATAAATAGCTATCTAGATGGACAGATGATAGATGGGTAGATAAACAGGTAGATGACAGATAGTCACATAGATGGTTGACAGAGACATGATACATAAATAGATAGATAATAGATAGATTACATAAATAGAGAGATACATAGACAGATGATAGATGGGTAGAAAGATGGGTAGATGACAGGTAGGGAGATGATTGCTAGAGAGATTATTGATACATTGATAGATGATAATAAGATAGATAGATAGATAGATAGATAGATAGATAGATAGATAGATAGATAGATAGAAAGAAAGACAGATGATGGATAGATAGTGGATTTGGGTCCACCTTGCTTATGGAAACCTAAGGGTAGACAGAATAGGACCAAGAAAAATATATTCCAAAAAAATACAAATAACTAGGTACTGCAAATTTTATTCACTCATCTTTTCAGTGGAAGGACTTTTTGTTGTATTCTTTCTTTCCAAACCAGTTAGTAACCATCAAAAAACTTGAGAATAATTAAAAACAAAACAAAACAACAAAACCACACAGAAAAAAACAGTTTGTGCAGTTTGATAGTTTCTTACAAAACTTAAAGTACTTTTAACACAGGATCTGATAATCATACTCCTTGGTATTTACTAAAATGAACTGAAAACTTATGTTCACATAAAAACCTGCACAAAAATGTTTATAGCTGTTTTATTCATAATTGTCAAAGCTTACATCCAAACAATGGAATATTAGTGCTAAAAATGAACTATGAAATCATGAAAATACAAGGAGGAAATTAAATGCATATTACTAAGTGAAATCAGCCAGTCTGAAAAAGCTACATACTGTTTGGAAATGGCCAAACTATGGAAACAGTAAAAAGAACAGTGGTTGCCAGGAATTAGGAATAAGAGAGAGATGAAAATGTAGAGTACAGAAGAATTTTTAGAACAGTGAAAATACATTATAATGCTATAACAATGGATGCATGTCATTACACCTTTGTCCAAACCTATAGAATGTACAACACCAAGAGTGAACCCTAATGTAAACTACAATGGGCATTAGGCGATACGGAAAATTTGTGTACCTTGCCTCAATTTTTTTCTCTGGATCTAAGATTGTTCTAAACAGATAATGTTTTTACAAATGAGTTTATGAGTGAAAAATATACTACTGTTTAAAGCAGAAGTCAGCATTTTTTTTCCCTAAAGGGCCATAGAGTACATAATTTTGGCTTTGCAAGTCACCTAAAGTCTCTTGTGTGTATTATTCACTGTGCTTTGTTTTGTCCTTGCTTGCTTTTTACAACTCTTTAAAAATGTTAAAACCATTTGTAGTTCATGTGCTGTACAAAACAGGCCATAGGCTGAGTTGTACTTGTGGGCTTTAGTTTGCTAACTTTAATTCTAGAGTTTTCTCTGTATTGTATATTCTGTAAATGTAAGTGTAATGAAAAATGAACTGACATGATATGGGTCCAGCAAATGAATAAATAGTGCTCTATGTTAATAAACATGACCTCTGTCAATTTAGTGAAATGTGGTTTGTGTGCATAGGAGAGTATACTCCTTGTCTGAGTTGTAAATGATCAAATGAGTCTGGATGGGTAAAATTGGAGTGAGTGTCAATATATTCGCTGTGACTTGGCACCACTCATTTTAGACACAGAGTGACACCTTGGGCAAAGAAAACCAAAGATAACCAAATTTTTGGCTATTTCCTCTTAAGAAATTACTTCAGTACATCTAAGCATTTTTTGAAAGATAACAAAAAACAGTAACAATAAGAAAACCATGGACTGTAATGATGGTGACAGCTTACAAAATTATATTGCTTACGTTTTCTAAACTTAACTGAACTGACACTGGCTCATTGTCAGAAATGATATGGTCTTGGCATTCTGTGCTATAAGTCGTTGACACATGGGTATGAAATTTGAATAATGTTATAAAATAAAACCAAGAATATTCATTTTTTTCTGAGAAATACCATATGAAAGAGTTTTCCCTAAAATTATGATAAAAATAAATACAAATTTTATTTAGAGTCATCAGAAGCTTAAACAACAACAACAAAAATCTGTGTGCCTTAGGCAGTTTGTAATGATTAGCACAATCTATTCTGTATTCTTTAAACTTATTTTCAATACCAAATTCTAACCAACATGGTGACAATGATGATGCTGATGGTTAGAATAATAGCCTAATTTAACTATACAATGTATCATTTTTATACATTGCAAGAATTGCAAATAACTTGGATTTTGTATCCTCTGCCACCTCCAAATACATTTTCAGATTAAAAGGAAGCAGAAATCAGTCTTGTATTTGATGCATTTATCCTTTTCACTTAACCACATGAAAAGGTAGTTCAAGAATCTGTTGAAATCAAAGTAAAATTTATAATGATTAAGAGCTCCAGGCCTGTGCCTTAAAAATTGCTATTACAGCAATGAAGACAAGTGGACAGTCAAGTATTTGAACAATACCTTAAAATATAAAAATACGCATTAACCTAGAAAAGGAGAAGTCTTAAATAACTAACCTTTAGAATTTACAATAAATCTTGGAAAATCGTGGGCAAGAAATAATGTCTATCGCTCTATTGCAATATTTTTGAAATGTGCTTTTTCGATATCTCAGCAGTAGTGTTGTCTCAACATTCCAGAGAATAGGTTTAGGGTAGTTTTCATAGTTGGAAACACAAATTCTGAATAGCTCAACTATTCATTTTTTAAAGGTTGGGTTTTGTATTTCCAGAATTTAATGTAACATTTTTCAAATTGTCCTTATATGTACGTACCATTTTTCCCTGTAAACCAAGAAGAAACAAGAAAATGGAGAAGTTATGGGGCCTCCCTTCAAAGTGAGTCAGAGAGAGAAAAAAAAGTGTAAAACATAGACCTCTTTTCTTTAAATTTTAGGTGTTATTCACTGAAGGATGTTATATAACTTCTGTCATTATTGATTTTTTGTACACGTAAGAAGAAAAATTTGGTCTCACAAGTATTACCATATAAAATCACTGGAAAGGTGTATAAATAGCAAAAAAGCTATTTTTTTTTCTTAGCATGAGACAATTCAATTTTGCTGTTAAGAAACTACTATAATTTGAGTAGTCACAAGTATTATTACTCAGTTTTGAATGATGCTGTGCATTTTTTTTCTTTTGAGAGACATTTTGAGTGTCAACATTTTAGTTGTTTGCATTCATAAGTTTTGAAAAGTTTAGTCTAATTATTGCAATTGAATTATAAACAATGCACTCTTAATACAAAAACTATTTTTAGGAGTCAAGACTATTGAATGATTTGTCACATTGAGTTTCCGTTGTTGTACATTTCAAACAAGCTCTTGTGTATACAATTCTTTTCCATCAGCTGCTTCTTAAAAGCATAAAGCCAATTGTGCATTTAAGCTAGAAAATGAACCTCAGGGCATGCCCATCTGTCTAAACTTATAAGCACATTTCCAACAGAGTTATAAGGACAGATTGTTCTTTAACTGAGGTGATAGATGTGAATGGTTAAGAAAATATTAATTATGAAGAGTACACAGTTTTAATGCATTGTTCTCCATTTCTACAATCATATTTTGAAGAGATATTGTTAACTTTGGAGAATTATTACTATTATTATCAAAACGACATTGGCATTACGGTGTTTACAGATTAAAAAAGGTAACTACAATCACAAAAAGTGCATTAAAGAGACAACTAAACATTGCAGAAATAAAGACTATATATACATGGCTGACAAAGCATATGCTTATCTCTTGCAAATTAAAATAAAGTTAAGGTGCATGAATTCTGTTTTCAATAAAAAGTATACGTCAAAAATAAAACAGCATCATTACTATGTCTAATGCAAGTAAATACAGTATTGAGTCATCCTTGCAATGACATTTTTACCTCACTAGTAGCCCATGATACTCATAAAATGAGAAATAACATGAGCTACGATGAAAACCTATAAGGTATGTCTCTTATGATCTCACTCATATGTGGAATCTTAAAAAAGATGGTCTCACAGAAGTATAGCATAGAATAGTAGTTACCAAGGGCCAGGAAGTATAAGGGGGAGAAGGCGATAGGCAGAGGTTGGTCAGCAGATTCAAAGTTATAGTTAGGTAGGAGGAATATGTTCTAGTGTTCCATGACATAGAAAGGTGACTATAGTTAATAATATCACGTATTTTAAAATAACTAAATGAGAGATTTTTAATGTTCTCACTACAAATAAATGATAAATGGATAAATATTTTAGGTGATGTTGATGCTAATTACCTTAATTTGGCCGGGCGCGGTGGCTCAAGCCTGTAATCCCAGCACTTTGGGAGGCCGAGACGGGCGGATCACGAGGTCAGGAAATCGAGACCATCCTGGCTAACACGGTGAAACCCCGTCTCTACTAAAATACAAAAAAAATTAGCCGGGCGAGGTGGCGGGCGCCTGTAGTCCCAGCTACTCGGGAGGCTGAGGCAGGAGAATGGCGTGAACCCGGGAGGCGGGGCTTCCAGTGAGCTGAGATCCGGCCATTGCACTCCAGCCTGGGCAACAGAGCTAGACTCCGTCTCAAAAAAAAAAAAAAAATTACCTTAATTTGATCATTGTACATTGTATATATGTATCAAAACATCACACTGAGCCTCATAAATATGCACATTATGCATCAATTTTAAATAAAATAATACTTAAAAAATACAATTTATATGTATAATAAGGCAGAATAAAAGAAATTATCTCTACAACTAAATTAGTCAGTTAAAGGATTATTCTAAATTGTGAGGAGCATCATCATCAGAGCGTCTTACTCACAGAAAAAACAAGTTTCTGTGAGTAGAGTAAATGTGAACCAAGAGAGAAAAACGTTCAAAGTTTATGTTAAACAATCACTTGCCTTCTGCTTTGTGAGGAAATAAAAAGCTTTCTCTACAATGAATTTTCTTTTGAAATACAAAGGTCGGTATTTGAATTAAAAGAATAGGGAATTGTTAAAAACTGTACAGCTTTCAAGTGAGGGTAAAAATTGGAAGGGGTGCGTATGTTAATGACAGCAAGAATTAGTCCACAAAAATGTGAGCATACAAAGTATTATTTTTCTTAATGTTTGGAAAATGGTTCATGAAATTAGGAGTAATCATTTAGGTTCATGGAGTGGTACCCAAAAACTTGCAATGATTTCCAGTAAGAGCAAGCAATTTATGTGTACTTCGTAAAATTATCCTGTTTCTTTGCATATGCTTTTGTGCACCCAAAATCCTCATTTTGACCTAAAAATTTTCCTCTGAAAACAAACAAATGAATATTTCCCTGTGTTTACAAAATTACGGTACTCTAGTTATGGATTAAAAACATAGGCTTTTAATTGTTTTATTATCTAATTTGTATTATCGTAATTTACAGTCTTTACTGGAATAAAGATTGCCGTCTTGGTTGACCTGATTTTTAATTTTATAGAAAATTAAATAACAGTTTGTACTCTCTTTAGTGAGCTTTTCCTACTTAATACTATACATGTGGGATTTATCCATATTGCAGATAATAATTTTAAATATTAATTATATATTTTTATTTATATATTGTTATAGTTCACAACAGGTGTTAAAGAAATATTAGCTATCATCAGTAGCATTTCTATCCTCGTCCCTCTCTTTTTTTCTTTCCACATTTTTCTCCTCCTCTTTCGCATTGCTTTCTCATTCATAGAGCAGGATTTTCCCTCTTTCCTTGGTTTATACTTGTTCGGGGGAATAATATTCCCCAGCTAATTCATAAAAGTGGATCCATGGGCAGTATTTCTTTGAAGATGCTGTCCATCAGAAAATTAATTTATTCTATAATCTCACATGATTAAAATAGAAAGTCAACAAGAACATGTACTGGGGAAAGGATACCCTTTTCAATAAATGGTGTTGGAAAAATTGGATTGCCATATGCAAAATAATGAAACTGGACCCCTACGCCTCATCATATATAAACTCAACTCAAGGTGGATTAAAGACTCAAATTCAAAACCCCAAACTAAAAAATGCTAGAAGAAAACCTAGGGAAAGTCTCCTGGACAATGGTCTAGACAAGACCTCAAAAGGTCTTGACTAAGACTTCAAAAGCACTGGCAACAAAACCAAAAATAGATAAACAGGACTTAGTTAAACTAAAATGTTTCTGCACAGCAAAAATAATGATCAACAGGATGAACAGACAACTTGCAGAATGAGACACAATATTTGCAAACTATACATCCAACAGGGAACTAATATCCAGCATTTCCAAGGAACAAAAACAACTCAACAAAAACAACCAAAATAACCCCAAATAATTTTACTGAAAACTGTGCAAATGACATGGGTAGACATTTTTCGAAAGAAGATACACAAATAACCCAAAAGCATATGGAAAAATGCTCAGTGCCACTAATAATGAGAGAAATGCAAATCAAAACCACAATGAGATATCATCTTGCACCAGTCAAAATTGCTATTAATAAAAAGATAAAAAGAAAAAAAAAGATATTTGGGAAGATGTAGAAAAAAGAGAACACACTCATACACTGTTGGTGGGAACATACCAGTACAACCTCTATGGAAAAAAAGTACAGAAATTTCTCAAACAATTACAAATAGAACTAACATTTGATCCAGCAATCCCACTACTGGGTATCTATCCAATAGAAAAGAAATTATTATACCCAAAATATATGAACTGCGCCCATATGTTTATTGCAGCACTATTTACATTAGCAAAGATAAGAAATCAATCTAAGAGTCAACCTGTGGAAATTTTGATTTTTTAATGTGGTATATACACACAATAGGATACTATTTATCCATGGAAAAGAATAAAATTGTGTTTTTTCCAGTAACATGGATGGAACTGGAGGCCATTATCCTAAATAAAACAACTAAGACACAGAAAGAAATATACCAAATATTCTCACAACTACCACATATTCTCACTTGTAAGTGGGAACTAAATAATGTGCACACATGGACGTAGAGGGTAGAATGATAGACAATGGAGATTTGAATTGGTACAGGTGGGAGGAGGATTAATGATGAGAAATTACTTAATGAGTAAAATGTACATTTTTTCAGGTCATGGATACACTAAAAGCCCTGACTGCAACACTATGTAATACATCCATGTAACAAAATTACACTTGTACTCCAAATTTAAACAAATACAAATTTTAAAAAGAAAAAAAAGAAATATACACTATACATTGTTTTCACTAAGAATTTTGAAGCTGTGGCTCCTTTTTCTTCTCCCTTTTCGTGTTTGAATTAGATGTTTTATTTTTCTTGTGTACTATTTCTTTCATGCTGGAAGGATTTAAAATCTTTATTTTATTCCAGGTGTTTTGAAAATTCACATTGCTACATGCTTCCAACTGGCTTTTTCTTTTGTTTACTTCCAGGGTTTTTCCTGGGTCCTTTCACTCTTGGGATTTATTACTTATTGTCTGAAAATATTTTCTTGTATCACTCTTTGACTATTTTCTCTCTTGTTTTATACATTCTTTTTCAGAATACATTGTTAGTTTGATGTCAAATCTCTTGAATTTTATCTATTTTTTCTCTTTTCTATGTCTCAAATTTCCTATTTTCAGTGATGTCATCATTCGATGTTCTCATATGTCTAGTAAATTATTTACCTTGGCCATAATAGTTTTTTCTCACATTCAATGTTTTTTTTTTTTTTTCCAATCTGTTTTTTGGGGGATCATAGATCCAATAACTTTTCTCTCTGAAGACAGTAATCATAGTTTAATTTTTGACACTTTATTTTACAGTTTTTACTGTCTTTTCTGCTCTATATTGTTTTTGTTTCAGTGTAGTTTCGACTTTGTCTTTCCTGATGGAGTCTTTCAACAAATTCTACTGATTCTTTTTGCCATTTAACATGTAAGAAGAGTTAAGTGCTAAAAAAGATGACTGGCAAGGGAAGGTTTCCTTATCTGATGAAATTAAGTGCAGGATTTTCAGGAAGTCAGAAAGTTTTGTGGAGTTCTCCTAAATGGCTGTATCCATAGGTTTACTCTCTGAGACTAATTTTTCCACGTAACAATCATCTAACTGACAGACTACAGGAAATAATCCTGTCGGGTTCTCGCTATTTAGCTAATCTTTATTTACTAGCTTGCTTTCTCTCTCATAGTTTAGTTCTGCCCTTTACTTTGCCTCTCAGTTCAGATAAGTTTGCTTCAATTTTTCCAATTTGTCTACTTCCCTATCCTAGAATGAACTGGGTAGAGAAGATATCTTGGTTTTAGAATTGTTTTAGCTCTCTGGCAGTTTAACTGTTCTTTGTATCTAGTCTTTAGAACAGCCTCCTGCCTTTGTACCCGTTTTTATCCCTCTACTCCACAGTACCTCATGTCACTGCTTTCTACATATTTCAGGAGTTCTTCAGGGAAAACTGTCTTGTTTCTAATTAGCTCCCTCTCTGCAGGTTACTACCATTTCACTGTATTATCACTTAACTATATGCAGTAAAGTCAATGCCAACTCTCTCCACTTCCAACTATTATGCCTTAAAGTTATTATTCTTGTATAGTCTCATGAAATATAATTTTTTCTGAATTTTTTTGTTTTTTATGATTTTCAAATAAAGGAATGAACACATATTCTTTACACTGACACCTTAAAATTGTATAATTTTTAATCAAATAATTTTGATAATGTTTGATAATTTCTGATATTTACATATATATTTTACATACTTTTGTTTTCTTTTTGTTTGTTTTCATTAAATTTATAGTCATTCAGGTATTTGATGATTGTTGGAGGATCACAGTACAATTGAGTGATATGAAATTTTGTTGCAAAATATATACATTTGTCTTATGCTTTTAACATAAACTTTCAATATCTGAGTACAGATACATACATGCTTTCTTCTTATCTATTTACACACCTGATAACAGTTTATTACAAATTACATTGAAAAATAATTATTAAAATGTCAAAATTACTAGTTAGTATAGTGGTAATAAGTTAGACTCTTAAATTGCACGTCATGTCCCGTTAGCCTAAAGTTATAAGCACCTACTAGTTGTTCTAAATTAAAAGCATTTTGGACAAAATCACTCATAAATAGACATAAGAATATTGGTCGATTGCACTCAGGTAAAATTTTTGCACCTGAATTTATTGACTTGAATTACATATTTTAAAACTTGGTTTGTAAATACGGCCCAGAGATTGAAATTTGGGGTAATTTTTTTAAAACTGTTTATTTGCTATACATATCGTCTCCATCCATGTATTTTTTTCCAGCTTTTCTATTATGGGTATGATTGCATAGTCCTTGAGCTCAGAGGGTAGAAGTATCCCTTAAACTCACCTGCATTCATACATATTCTTCTGTTAGATATTACCAACATCACGTAAATTGTTCTGTGTCTCATCAGTGCTTAATCAACAAATTTTATGTTTTCACGCTTATCTAATCACAGTTGAGTGCCTTACAGAGAGGCAGAGGAAAAATAAACAGACATTCTAAAATGCACTGAAGAATTCTGCTGTATTGTTATGTTTCAACTTTTTCCAACACAGACTACTCTGAAAAAAAAGTAACACTTTGTTTCAGTTATTTCTGAAGAGTAACAAGAATTTTATATTTAACTCCCTTGTCATTTAAATGTGCTCTTTACTTTTCTTTACTTAACCAATAGTTAAAAATTCCGAAAAAATCCCATCATTTTACTGAAATGCCCATGCTGACAAACTAGATAGAAATACATCTTCATAAATGTTTATATTTGAGAGTTAATTTTTCATATTTTGAGTCACTTTATATCATTACATAGTAAATATTTCATTGGGCATTCCTGAAGGCTCAATTTTCTGAACCATTGCTCATGATATAATTCTTAAAATGTAACAAAATTAATTATTGTATTTGGATGTTTTTAATTGAAAAACATTGCCATAAGGACATTTCTTTATATTTCAGGAAGATTCATGCAATCATAGGAGTGTATAAGTATTTTCCTAATTGAAATATAACTAAATTATAATCCTAACTTTATCCCATATTGAAAAATCACATTTAGGAGCATATCCTCATTAGAGATGTAACAATTTAATCAAAAGAATTAAAAGAATCTATCAACATGACCAAATGTCATTAATGTATAGTCAGCTAGAATATATAATTTGATGTAATGTAAACAATACTCCAGGGGAGAAGGAAAATAATTCAGTTAACCATCTCTTCATACTTAGGGTCACATCTAAAATTGATTATTTTTTATATCTGAAGAACCGCTTGTTGTTGCAATTCACACCATTTCAAGATCTGTACCCAAAGCAAATTTTTACAGTACAATTATCGAAAGGATATAAAAGAGTTAGTAACAAAAAATGCTGACACATCCGTAACTAGGCTCCTGCAACCAGGCTTTGCTATAATAAAGCACAGTTTTATTAAGCACTTAATTAATTGTCACATTAAAATGATAGGGGCCCAACTCATAAAAATGACTTATGAGAATGCAGGCTCCTTTTGCTATGTTAACTGAAAATGCAAACTGTACACACCATTTAATTAAGAAAAATGTAATCAAGCAGCAGATAGTGTGGGTGTTTAGCTTGAAAGCAAAACTTGCAGGTGTGAGAGGATAAAGAAATGTGATGATGCCACCATTAATTGAGAGTAGCATTCACTGCAAGTGGCTAGTAAGCTAAAGTTTCATAGGCATATCAAACCGAAATCAATAGAAATGCTCAAAGATTTGATGTTGCAGATTTACTTATTTTTAATTTTCACTTTAGAGTTGCCTCTAAGCCATGTATACAGCAAACCTAAATTCAGACCGCAGGCTCAGTGTCATTGGAGGCAATTATTTCAGAGGCAGCTTAATAATAGAAATATTTAACTTCTTATTCTATTTCAGATATCATACAAAGAGTTTTTTATAGATTAAATTTTTATTTCTCTCAACAATCTTTCATGTTCATTCCAGTTTTGCAAATGGAGGCTTAGGGGCATTAATAACTTTTCTAAAGCTACAAAACATGTCGTGGGAGACACAAATTCCTAACAGAGCCAATATGCATGACTGCACAGCCTGTGCTTTTAAACTTCATGCCCACAACCACTGTTTTTAATTTAAATGTCACCTTTAAGATAATGGTCATTTCCAAGATCTATTATATAAGATCTGGGCCAGAGTCTTATGTATGAATTACCCTAATTATTCTAAATTGCTGCCTAGAAAAATAAAAAAGGAGAAGTGATCATAACTATTCCAATGCTGCAGGTCTGATTGGAGAAAGGACAGGAAATATGGTTTTTTTCTGGTGGTTAATCTGGAACCCAGATAAAATAATCCTTTTAAACGTTGGTCAAATTTCCAAGCTTATCCTTGTGTCTTTTTGAGAATGCAGGACACTATCTACTATGCTGTTTATATTAATAAAATGAAAGCTATACTTTATTTTCCTAAAGCCGTAAGATTCTTTCGCTGGGCCTCCCAGAGAGCCATTCATTTCCATCATTAAATTATACTACAGTGGGTCATCTTATCCTCATAAAATGTTGTAAAGCAGAAGTGAGAAGAAAAGACAGACATTATTATGGGATTTGACATCATAGCTAATTCATTGGGTTCTTACAAATTTTTTATTGATGGTGATCTCAAAAAGTTCTAGTATACTTAATCATCATACAGATTTCTCACCAAGTTTCACCTTTTTTATCTTATTTACCAGGAAAGCGCACCTAAGTTTTAGCTCTAACATGTCTCTGAAGTTTGATTAATATAGTACTGTAGTATGATAATTTAATTATGTTTTGCAGAATATATTATTTCCCAAACTCAAAAATATTTTATGTTGTAATAACAAAGCTAGATAAAATAACATTTAATGTTAAAATGACATATTGTTAATCAAGTAGTTTTTTGATATAAACTTTATGTTTACTAGGTAGAACAATAAAACTTTAAAATTAACATTACAACTGTTATTTGTTCTAATGTCTTAAACACCAAATAATTAACTCTTTTTCATAAGATATAGCTAGACATTTGAAACAGGGTACTATGCAGATAATTGTAACTACATTAACTATCAATGTACCAGATAACGGAATGATACAGATTTTCTAAAAGAAAATTACAAAACATTTAAAAATTTGTAATGTAACATACTAGAAACATAATAAGGAGCAACTTGAGAGCCGTAACATAAGAAGTCAAGCAAAAAAAAAAAAATTTGAGACCAAAATTAACATTTTTCAAAGAAGGAAATTTTAATGATAAATTTACAATGGAATTTATAATTTAACAGTATGAAAAAAAAAAAAACTCTGAAAGTTAGTTTACCTGATATTCAATAAAGCATCTGTCCACAGATGATCTAAATGAAACATTGTAAACCTGCCATTTGGTTTTAAGTTCCTCAAGAATAGGTCGGGTGCGGTGGCTCACACCTACAATCCCAGCACATTGGGAGGCTGAGGTGGGCAGATCACCTGAGGTCAGCTTCCTATTGCTTATAATTCATACTTGTTTTTGCACTTGTAACCAATTCCTGTTTCAAACTAAAGGTGCAGGAGGGTGAGCTCTCTTCCCAGAAGTTGAGACACTTATCCTTTCCAAATTTGATTGAGTATTCAAGGTGGCAAGATACTTTATGGAGGTACCAGGATGTTTATCCACGACAGGTGTAAGTTTCATAGAGCCTCTCCACAAGAACACCTGCAAAGACTTTTAGCTCAGCTTGAAGGTGCATGTCAGGGTTGGCACCTTGAGCATTCTGCTGCTGTGAGGTAACTAGAGATTCTAAGACATATAAGGAGTGATTCATGACTCAAATGACACCGTGTCAGGTGACACTCATAGGCAGCACACTTTGACCCAAAACATATTTCCAGCCTTGGTCACTTTCAAAAAGTTCCTAAATTAGGGGAAATCAAGTTTCAGAATCCAAACATTCTTCTAAGGGACAACCTCCTTTAGAAACATCAGCTGGTTTTATGTACAACACATAAGGAGCATCCTCTTGTAAATACTTATGAAAATGTACTCACATACCCCAGGATGGTCATAGCAGCAATGGTTGAAATGAGAGTCCTTTAAAATGGCTAAAATTATTTGTGTGCACAACTGGAAATTTTCTGGTTTTAGAAACAGACAAATTGAGTAGGATTCTTACTACCACCTAGAAGTCTCTTAAAGAAATTCTGAGAAAATTGCCTTCTTTCAAGAAGTAAACAAAAATATATCTGAAACTATATTCAAATTTCAAAGGCTTCAGAAGCCTTCATCCTTCCTTTTCCAACTACTCCTCCTTCTCCTACACTACACATGTATGTCCTCTCTTATCTGGACTTTCCTGCTCTGATTTGCCTTCCCTTCTATAACTACCACCATCACCTAAGAAAACTTCATAGATTTCTGACACTCCTCCCTGAAATTCCTATTTTGGCAGCTCCTTTCAGGCTAAAACTCACAAAAAGAGGTGAGGCTGCTATTGTGTATACCCCTTAGACAAAGAATGAACCTAAGAATATCATAAAAGACTTCCTACATCTGCTCCAAAATCCCATAAGGTTTGCAAAATAACTTAATTTAATTGTCTGTACTTACGAGCCTGGATATTATGATGCTTATCAGTTAGTTCATATGCCGGTGTGAGAAGGCAGGGCCACCAAATGGTTCAAAAAGGAAAGCTGGTATAATCTGTTGGTAGATTTTCAAAAACAGAGAAGCCAACCATGAAATGGTCTGCACTTTAGCCAAGGCTTTTATGATGCTATTCTGTAGGTCTCTTCTAAAAAATGTAGATTGGAAGATAATTCAACAATATACTCAAATGCCAGACAAATCTGTGCTTGATTATTTTGAATGATTTGAAACAAATCTTTAAATGATATTCTAGAATGGCTAAGACTTGCATGATCATCAGAGTGATTCCGTTATAAATTCTACATGCCCCAGTGGCTTAAAAGAGGACTTAGTTACCTAGTTAAAAGACACCAACTTAATTGGGCAAATATATAAACCCACAAATTAGTAACCATGGCAGATTGACTTTATAGAACTGTTCAGAAAGAAGTCAAAACTAAGGCCTCAAAGGTTATAAATGGACAACTACAACTGACTAGTAAAATCAAACCTTTTAAGAAAAGACAGGTGCCTCATTTTAACTATTAAATGGATGTTTGCTTCTATTGTAAAAAGCCTGGCCATTTCAAAAAGGACTGTAGAAAACATAAAAGACAGCAGGACCAGTACAAAGACAGGATGCCATGAGATGAACAGGATTGCTCATAGGATCCAAAGGAGGCTTTCCCCTTCCTCCTGACAAGTGCCTTACGAGAAATGGAAATTTCCATAAGTGTGAAACAGATATATTCCCTAAGAGACACTGGGGCTGCTCTTTCTGTCCTAAACCCTACCAATTTAACTCGTACCCTTCCTCAGAGTAGTGAATTTGTACAAATGGAAGGAGTATCTAATTGACCTATGACTATATACAAGTTCAAACCCTTAGAATTCCAGGTAAGCTCACTCAGTGGCCATCATTCTTTTCTTGTGGTTCCCTCAGTTCCCATACATTTCTTAGGCTCAATGTACACATTTTCTTCTTTCTAAGTGGAGAAATGTGTTAAATTTGTAACAAAAGGAACAAACAGAACAGCTACAGAACAAGAACAAAACTATTAAAACTATGAAAATACAGACTGAACATTTTTTTTTTTTCTAAACTGGTTTTAATGAGTGGTATTGATGGCTTTGTCTCACTTAGGGTCTCAATTTTCCACTGACATTGGTAAAATACATTCAGTCACCCCATTTAAGTGGAAATAAACCTGATTAAACCTTTATCTAATATCAATAATATTCCCTAATGCCTAAAGAAATTGAAGGAATCAGACCCACAATAAAAGACTCTATTTAAATGGGTCTAATTATTTATTGCTCTAGCCCATATGGTACTCTGATAATTTCCATAAGGAAATCAAATGAGTATGACTGACATTTCTTACAAGATTTGAGAGCTATCAACATTTTGGTCCCAAGACATCCGGTGTTATCAAACCTCCTTACTCTTGACAGCAGTCACCACTTAAAGTAAGATATTTACTGTGGTTAATGTATGCAGTGCTTTTTAAATATTCTAGTACATCCAGTGAGTAAATACTTATTTGCCTTAACTTGGGTGACCCTCCAAGTGCCTGGACCATCATACCCCAAGGTAACACTGAGAGTCCTATATATTTTTATCATATATTGAAATAAGACTTGGCTGATAATACATTTCTCAGAGGGACCTCTGCTCATCTAATATGTGGATGAGCTCCTTTGTCGCCTGACTATGCAAATCTCAAAGGATGACAGCATGAAACTCTGAAAACAATTGCCATTTCAGGGATATAAAGTTTCTAGAGAGAAACTCCATATTTGCCAGATGCAGGTAAAATGCTTAAGACATTTAACTTCTAAGAAAGGATCGTTTATAAATAGAGAAAGTTTTAAAGGCATTCTAGTATTCCCCAAGCCCTTGACAAAGAAGCAATTTTAAGGATTTCTGGAAATGGCTGGATACTGACAGAATTGGATACTTAATTTTTCTTTAATAACTCAGCTTTTATATACCCTACTGAATGTGGACAGTCTGATCTTATTTTTTGTACTCTAGAGGGACTCAAATCCCTATGTTATCAAGAAAAATTTTACAATTGCCCCTGCCTTGGGGCATCCCAATTATAGCCTCTGTTTTCCCTGTTCATTCATGAAGACCAGGGAAATGGCTTGGGAGTCCTAACTCAGAAAAAATGATATTACAGCCAGAAACTTGATGCAGTCGATAGAAGGATGCTACTGTGCTTAAAAGAGCAACCTCTGGCACCACCTTGTTCTTTAAAACTATTGAAAATATAGTTATGGGATCCCCTCTTACTATCTATTTTTCCCACTTGGTGAAAATCCTTCTGAACTCACATCATACCCAACATTACTTTGTTAATTGACTTATTTCCTATGAAGTTCTCCTTCTGCCCTCACACTCTTATTATTTCTTGCTGTAATAATCTTACCCACCCATTCCTTTGCTTTTGTATACTGATGAGATGTCATATGATGGCATCACTCAGACCAGCCAACTTCTCACACCTACATAGGACCTACAAGAGAAATCTACAGATAATGCTGATGTAATTTGATTCACTAATGGTTTTTATTTGAAAGATCTGTTTGTGAGTTATCAGACTGGTTATGCCATAGTGCTTCTAAATGAGAATAAAGAACAATACTTTTCCAGATGTAAAATAAGTTAAGCAGGCAGAATTTGTTGCTGTAACTTGAGCTTGTCAACTAGAAAAGGAAAACATGGCTAACATTCATAATAATAATAGATATGCATTTAGAGTATTCCATGATATTGGCATGCTTTGGAAGCAACACAGTTTTGGACCTCAGCAGGTTAACCCACCAAAAATGTCAAAAACTCTCTGATCACTTGAAAGCAATTTCCAAACCCAAATTTATTGCTATCGTCAAAATCTGTGGTCACTCAAAACTAGATATTTCAGAGAGTAAAGACTATTTCACTGGTGTCATAGCATAGAATATATCCCAGAAGGTTACATCATAGAATAAATGTCTTGAAATGTCCTTACAGACTTATTGCTCATTTAGAACTTCATTAGACGAGGCATAAACAGTAGTTCCCAAGAAGAAAATAGACCTCTAGAAAGATAAAGGAGGCAAGTTTTCTCCAGAAACAGGCTTATGTTTTGAAACAATGGATTGATCTTTCCTATGGCTTCAGTTACAGTTTTTGCAATATGTTCATGAGCTGACTCACTGGAATTCAGACAAAATGATAGTATGAAGAAAGCAATATTATTGACAATAATTCTCTATTGTGCACAAGTTTTTATTCTCACTGCACTCTATGTTCCAAACACAATTCTCAATAATCCCTTTATAGTTCATATGGACATTTTCCTTTACTTTCAGGACCTTGTGAGATATGGCAATCGGATTTTATCCAGCTGCCTCCATCTCAGAGTTACAGATATGTCCTGGTGCTAATTTGTATGCTCTTTCATTGGGTTGAAGCATTTTCATGCTGAGGATCTATAGTCCAAATGTTACATAAATTGTTATTAGAAAAGATAATTCCTTCATGGGGAGTTCCATCTGATCTCCATAGCAACTGAGGAGCACATCTTACTTGTCTATTGAGTTGATCCATTTGCAACATTTGGCCTAATTTCCAACATTTCCATTGTGCCTATCACCCCCAATTCTCTGGACTGGCAGAATGCACCAGTGGTTTAAAAAAAAAAAAAAACTCAATTGGCAAAAGTAACTGAAGTTTTTAAACTTTCTCTGCTCAAAGTTCTCGCTTTGGTTCTGGCCAACCTGTGCTCTACTGAATTTGGAAAATACCAGTTTTATCCTTTTGAAATGATAACAGAAATGCCCGTGTGACTAGATGAAGGAGCTTCTGAAGCTGCACTTGTTAAAGGTATATTCTTCATTGTTGCCAAAGCCTCACAAAACATCTCTCTAGGAACTCCAAATGGATAAAGGATTCCTTTCATAGCAGCTCCCAGGAGATGAAAACATCAAAGATTATGGCCTACAATATGAAGACTGTGTTTACTGGGAAAAACATCAAATAAAAGATTAACTCCGACTTCCTTAAAAGGGACAACATCAGGTATTGCTGATCAATCTCTGTGCTGCAAACTTAAGGACACTTATTCATGGATTCATGTTTCTCATTTAAAAAAGGCATCCCAAAAAATGTGGAAATCTTGCATCACTGAGACCTTCACTTGAAACTGACCCTCAGTCTTCTTGACCACGATATCAAGTAGGCGAAATCTGTTTTACTCTAATTTCACCCAAGACATAGGACCAGGCATGTAAGCTCAGTTCTAAATGACTCTAATGATTACTGCATCTGAAATATTTGGTCCTTTTTTCCTTCTTCACAGGAGTATTTATGCCTTTAGCCCTCCTTCACACTGTGAGGATCCTCTCTTGGCTGTTTTGGTAAAATTGTTTCATATATAATATACTCTCTTACATGATATTAGTCTTATTCATATATGTTAAAGTACATATCCATACACAATTTAACAAAATGCCTGTAGTCAGGTTTCTGTGTTTGCTCTCCTTGATACATTTGACTATAACATGGAGGGATAATTCTCTGATCATAATCTCACAGACCATTGCCACTGCCAGAAATTTGACAAGATGTTGGCTTGCCACCCTAAACTGACAGACACTTTCCACAACAGTGATGCGTTGATACATCCTGGTTTAAATTTCACAGGTATTCTTAATTGTACTCTCAGCACAACTTAGGGGTCACATAAAATGAAACCTGTTTATGGGATCTGCCTGACCCATCCTAATCTTCTTGCACCATCTTTCAGTTTTCCTCATCAGAGTCCTATTGTCAAAATGATTGCAGCCTTATATAGAAATGATCATGCTAAAATGCATGATGCTGTTAGAAGTTAAAAGGAAAATAGTGTCTCCTGTCATTAGAATCCAACCAGCCCTCTTGCTTTAGTGTGTCTGAGCCATTGATTAATAGTGTCCCAAAATGGATGAACTCAAATTATAGTACCTTTACCTATGCTCTAATGGATTTATTTTTGTCTGTAAAGAAGTTTGCCATCCAAAAGCCTATAAATATCTAAGAGCATGGAATGGGGAAGAGCAATGTCTCAAGATATTTGATCATCCCTCTGTCTATATATAGCTTCAAAGAAATCCCAAACTGGACTAGTTCCTTCAAACTTTTCTCTAGGCCAGCCTATTGCTCTCTATATCTATTGGTCAATAGATCTATTGCTCTATTGGTGATTGCTGGTTTAGTTAACCCAAAGATTTTGATTGGGAAAACCTGCCAATTATCTATGCAGCCATCAAGAAGATAACTCCATGCACTTTATTAGGAGAGCACTTTTGCTTTGGTGAGATGTCACTTCCCATGAACACACGATCAGAAAACTTTCTGTAACCTTAGAAAATATTGATAATAAAACTACTGCCTCCATCACAGCTCAGAAAAAGCCATTGATTCACTGGTTAAGGTTGTAGCAGGCAATCACATCACTTTAGATTGTATATTAGCTGGGCAAAAGGGTGTACGTATGGTGGTAAATACCTCCTGTTGTGTATACATAAAACTTCTCATGAAGTAGAAACTCATCTAAGACAAATTAGAAAAGAAGCCTTTTGGTTATAACAAGTCTCTAAAGAAGAATCTGGATTTACTTTTCTTCATAATATTTTAAATTGGCACCTGGAATAGATTCCCTTTTAAATTCTGGCAGAGAGGCTCTTTTTGATTATCCTCATATGCATTATATTTCTACTCTTCAAATTATTAATGCTGTGCATCCCTTGTTGTTTTACACCTTCCAAGAAAACTAAAAACCTGGTATTCTGAAGAATAGAGATGATTCAACAAATGATAATAGCTGCGTAAATCAATGACTTGACCATAATCCCATTTTTATCACTTTGTGATGTCATTCCAGTTTGGCTTTTGAGCACTCTTAAACTTTGTTGTTGAAATGTCTCCTCTTTTCCTCCAATGTGGAACAGGACCATTTGGGAATGAGCCTTCCTGGCAATAGGGAACACTCAGACTTTGATTATCAATACTTTTAAAAAGAAAGATTTTGTTCATGAGGGGAAAATGAGAAAGAAAACAAACTTTTATCTGAGGAATACAAACATCCTGTAAATTATCAGGCCTGGAGACATGTAGGAATGAGACAGTCATCACGTCTCATTTTCCCTTTTGAGCTAAGTAATCATCCTTGAAACTGCTTACTATTGCTGCAAGTAGATGCAGATTAACCGAACAATGCTACTTGCCACACACCATTGCCCATAGCTTATAGCTCACTCATGTATAGCCAAGCACTAATCAATGTTATTTCTATAAACCAATGAGAATTTCTAACAAACAATTTTGCATCAAGCCACTCGTCTGACTTTTTGTCTTTAAAAACTTATGTGTAAAAAAGGCTAAATGGAGCTCATATCTAAGGTTACTTAGGTCTGAGTCTTCCAGACAACCATTCTTATCATGACTTAAGTGAACTTTTTAAAACTTTATTTTGTGTCTGTTTCTTCATTTGGTTCTACATTTCCTTCCTTCCTTCTTTCCTTCCTTCCTTCTTTCCTTCCTTCCTTCCTTCCTTCCTTCCTTCCTTCCTTCCTTCCTTCCTTCCTTCCTTCCTTGCTTCCTTCCTCCCTCCCTCCCTCACTCCTCCCTTCCTTCCTTCTTTTCATACTTCAATCGTTCTATTTTTTTATTTTATTGCTTACAATATAAACAACTACAAAAATTATTTCTAGCTAAAAAGGCATAAAACAAGCAACTTCTATTGGCCATATCTGGCTCACAAACTAAGTTTCTTGAATCCTAGTCTACACAAAAATAACTTCTTCAGTATGAATATATGTTTAATTAAATTAATGAATGTATACTTTCTTATTTCAAATATTTTTAGCAGGCGTTAGCAAATTTTTAAAAGAAACAGTAGATAGAAAATATTTCAAACTTGTAAGTCCTACAATTATTCAATTGCAATTATTCAATCATGCAATTATTCAATTATGAAATAGACAGAATTGCAACATGCAAGCAGCCAAAGATAACAGGTTAATTGACTGTGGCTGTTTCTGAAAAACACCTTATTTACAAAAACCTGTGGTTGTTTGGACAGAAACATAAAATTAATGTTCATAGCAGCTTTATATATAATAGCCAATAACTGAAAACTTCCCAGATGTTGTTCAATGGGTGAATGGTTAAGCAAACTGCTGTAAATTTATCTTTGGGCTACTACACAGAAATATAAAAGGACATACTGCTGGTACATACAAACTGGGTGAATCTAAAGGGAATTTTGTTTAGTGTCCAAATGTCAGTCTCAAAAGTCCATGTATGATTCAGTTTCTATTGCATTCTTCCAATGACAAAATTATAGGGATGGAGAATATAGTGATAGCCAGGGGCATAGATTTGAAGTTAAAATACTAATATAAGAATAAAATATAGAACTCTAATTATAATAATAGATGATTACAAAACAAAATTCAAATACAGACCTTACCAGTCACCTATGTATTATTGGGAAAATGGTGAAAACAACAACAACAAAAAAGAAATTATGGATTTTTCTTTATGTATTATTTCTGTTTGCAATCTATATTTTTCCACATTTTCTTAAGGCCATGTTTCAGTAATAATTTTTTTAAATGAATCCAGTAAAAAATATCCTATAAACACTTTTGCTACTGAAAATACTTAACTAGTTTTGGGTCAGTATCTGAAAGTTTCTCTATTGCACATGTGATTTAGAAACTACTATGATTTAGGAACTACTGTTTTCTTTGATTCTCTGATGACTTTTGATTTCAATGAGACAAAAATTCTGGAGTGATAAGTGATGTAGACTTATTTTTATCTGACACAAACCTTTTTTTAAAACCTCAAATGAAATAGAAAGTGCTACTTTGGCCAAAGTTTCCAGCTTTGGGGCAAAGATAGAGTTTTCCAGTTGAAAATTTCTGAGCTTCAGAGTAAGAAAACCTACACTGTTCATAGTGGCACAAAATTAACAATCTGTTTTCAATCTGGAGTCAAGTTTCTACAGGTAAAACAAGACATATACTGCATTAAATGGAAATAAATGTTGGCCTTATTTACTCTTTATCCAAAGATATTCCAAAGCAATTTTCTTTTTCCAGTATATAGAATGTAATACATAAGGTTTTTTTCTTTATCATTATTAAGGGATTATTTCATAGAATCAAATTCATCTAGTTTAAATATATAGTTGGATAAAGTTGGTAATTGCATACAATTGCAGGAACAGTACAAAAATCAGGACCTAGGACAGTTCCCACCTCCAAAATATTTTCTACCACTTTGCAACCCCCTCCACCTTTCGCCTGAAAGCCAGGGCAGCCACTACTCTGCTTTATGTAACTAGAATTTTTCATTAGTACAATTTAACAGGAATAAAATTATACATGATTTTAATTATTTTGTTGTGTGATCTAGCCATATATTGCACATTGATATTATGTGTTTTGTTACTTCTCAGTGGTAGAACATATTATGGTAATACCATCAGGTTACCAATTTCACAATTAGGGAATATTTTGCTTCCACTTTTTAATAAATAATGCTGCTAATTGAGAGTGTGTTTGTGTGTATGCACATTTGTATGGGCCTATGTGTTAATTCCTATTGGGTGATGACTTAGGAGTGCAATTGTTGGGTCTTGAGGTACAGTTTAAATTTAGAAAATGGTTCTATACTATTTTCCAAAATGGGTGGACCATTTTTTAATCTCACCAGTGACATATGAGAGATCCAGTTGTTCAAATTCCTTGGAAAACCTTTATATTGTGGGACTTTATAACTTCAGTCATTTTTTAATGGATTGAAAGTAAAATATAATTGTGGATTAATTTTAGTTTTCCTCATGACTAATAATACTAAACATATTTTTGTGCTTATTCACCATTTGTAAGTCGCCTTTTATAAAATAACTATTCCAGGTTGTTTTCTATTATCATATTGGATATAAGACATTATTGTTATAGTATAATACAAAACGGTGATAAATTTACAAAATGTAACTTACATTGAATCGTAATACCCACAGAAGAAAGAGTTAATGGAGAAGAAATATTTGATATAATAATTACCAACAACTTCACAAAATTAGTGACAGACACCACAACACAAATGCAGCTAACAAAAAGCACAATTAATACCTTAAGAATCATATATTGTCACATCATACTGTTACCTTAGAATATCTTAAGATAACTTAAAAAAAATCAAAGAAGCCAGTGTATGGTAGGGAGAAACACCTTACCTACTGAAAAACAAGGGTAAGTATTATAAAGGGTGTCTCATAAGAATCTGTGCAAGCAAGAAAATAGTAGAGCTACAAAGTCTTGAAAGGGAAAAACAAATCACTATTAAACTAGATTTCCATATATAGCAAATTTACCTTTCAAAAGTAGAGGAGAGGGCTGGGTGTGGTGGCTAATGCCTGTAATCACAGAATTTGAGAGGCCGAGACAGTTGGATCACTTGACCTCAGGAGTTTGAGAGCAGCCTGGGCAACATGACGAAACTCCATATCTAAATAAAATAAAAAAATAAAAATAAAATAAAATAAATTTAAAGAAAAGAAAAAGAAACAAAACAAAATTAAATTAAAGGAGAAATGAAGACATTCTTAGTAAAAAATATCTGAGGAAATTAGTAAGATTTTCATCAGACAGAAGAAAAATAATACTGGGCAGAGACTTGAATCTACATAAATAAAGGAAGACTATCAGAAGAGGAAAAAGAAACTAAATAAATATTTTATTTTTTTCACTTTTAATTTATCTAAAAGATAACTGTCCAAAGTAATAATGGTAGCAATGTTAGGTTATTATAGCACATAGTTAAGTGAAATAAATCAAAGTAATGTCACACAAAATGGAAGGAAGAATTGAAAATACTGGATTAAAAGGAATCTGCACTAAACTTACAGCTAAACTGGTTTCAACTAAAAATGAACTAAAATCAGTCAGACATAAATACTTTTAATTCTAGTAACAAAAGTTAAAGATGTAACCATAGCTTATACATTAAAAGATGAGATAAGACATTATATATAAATATATATACACACACATATATATATATATATTTATATTTTAATCATACCAGAGAGGATAGAAAAAGAAGACTCTGGCAATAAATAAAAACAGTTCCTAACATGATAGATTTCAATCCAACTATCTGTATTAATAATAACTTTAAATATGAATAGTCTACATTCACCAATTAAAAGATAAGGACGGACAGAGTGGATTATAAAAAGGCTTAACTAGGCCAGGCCTGGCAGCTCATTCCTGTAGCCCCAGCACATTAGAGCCAAGGTAAGAGAATAGTTTGAAGCCAAGATTTTGAGACCACCCTGGGCAACATAGAGAGACCCATCTCTACAAAAAATAATTTTAAGTAATTAGCCAGATATGATGTTGTATGCATGTAGTCCTAGGTACTCAGGAGGCTGAAGTATGAGGACTCCTTGAGCCCAGGAACTGAAGGCTGCAGTGAGTTATGACTGTACTACTGTACACCAGCCTGGGCAACAGAGCGAGACCCTATCACACAAAAGAAAAAAGTAAAAAAGAAAGAAGCCCCAGTGATACATTGTCTAAAAGAAACCCACTTTAAATATAAAGAATCTAACATAAAAAGATGTACCACTTTAGTGCTAATCAAAACAAAGCTGGAAGAGTCATATTAATTTCATAAAAAGCACACTTCACATAAAAAATTTATCACAGTAAGGAGAGTCATTACATTATGATTAGAGAATCAAATCTCCAATACTACATGACAATCCTAAGCCTGTATGTATCTAACAGCAAAATGTCAAAATATATGAAGCAAAAACAAGTAAAACTGAGCAGAGGAGTAAATAAAACCGCTATGAGTGTTGGAAACCTCAGCAACATTCCCCATCAGTTATTGATAGATCAAGAGGGCAGAAAATCAATAAGAATATAATTTATCTAAACAGCACTGTAAATCAGCTTGATCAAATTGAGATTCATGGAAAATTTCATCCAGCCTCAGGAAGATCTTATTGTTTTCTAGCTTGCATAGAACTTTCTCCAAAATAAACCACATTCTGGCTCATAAAACGTATATTAACAATTTTAAAAGAATAGAAATTATGTAAAGTTTGTTATTAGACTCCTTTTGAATTAAATTAGAAGTATATAATGAAAAATAGTTGAAAATTTCTTTTTTTAATCAACTATTTTTTATTTTAATTTCAACTTATATTCTTCTTACACGGGATTTTTGCCTGAGGTTTAGGGTATATATCCTATTACAAAGTTAGTAAGCATAGTATCAGATAGGTAGCTTTTCAACCCACTTCCCTCCTCTACCTTCTAGTAGTCCACAGTTTCTATTGTTCCCATATTTATGTCCATGTGTACTCAGTGTTTAGCTCCTACTTGTAAGTGAGAACATGTGGGATTTTGTTTTCTGTTCGTTCCTATGCTAAGCAGTGTGTATGCTCAACGTTCAGCTCCTACTTATAAGTGAGAACATTTGGCATTTGTTTTCTGTTCTTTCCTATACTAAGTAGCTTAGGATTATGGTCTCCAGCTCCCTCCATGTTGCTGCAAAGAACGTGATTTCATTCCTTTTTATGACTACACAGTATTCCATGGTGTATATGCAATAGTTTTTCTTTATCCAATTGATGAGCACCTGGGTTGATTCCATGTCTTTGCTATTGTGAATACCACAGCAATAAACACCCATGTGCATGTGTCTTTTTGGTAGAGTGATTCATTTTCCTTAGGGTATACACCCAGGGATGAGTTGATAGGCCAAATGGTACCTGTTTTAAGTTCTTAGAAAAATCCCCAAACTTCTTTTCACATTTTTAAATAATAGCCATTCTGACTGGTGCTAGAATGTATCTCATTGTGGTTTTGATTTATATTTACCTGTTGATTACTGATGCTGGCCATTATTTCATGTTTATTGGCTGCTTATATGTCTCATTTTAAGAAATATCTGTTCAAGTCCTGTGTTCATATTTTAATGGGGTTGTTTTTAGCTTGTTGATATGCTGATATGCTCCCTATGGATTCTGGATATTAGACCTTTGTTGGGTGAACATTGAAATTTAGGCAGAAATTTAAAATTATTGAAAATTAATGAAAATAGGAACAAAACTTACCAAATCTCTGAGATGTAGCCAAAGTAGTCTTAAGAGGAAAGTTTATAGCCCTAAGTGTCTTCATCGATAAGTCAGAAAGGTCTCAAATTAACAATCTAACTTTGCACCTAAATGACATAGAAAAGAAAGAACAAACCAACCCCAAAGCTAGCAGAAGTAAAGAAATAACTAAAATTAGAGAAGCAATTAATAAAATTGAGATGCAAAAATGCATACAAAAGATCAATGAAAGCAGGAGTTTGTTTTTTGAAAAAATAGATGAGATTAACAGACTGCTAACTAGATTAACAAAGAAAAATAAAGAGAAGATCCAAATAAGCACAATCAGCAGCCACAAAGTTGATATTACCACTGACCCACAGAAATACAAAAGCTCCTCAGAGACTACTATGAACAACTCTATGCACACAAATCAGAAAAATCTAGAGAAAATGGATAAATTCCTGGAAAGACACAATCTCCCTAGATCTAATCAAGAATAGATTGAAGTGCTGAATGGAACAATTTAAACTTCTGAAATTGAATCAGTGATAAAGAACCTACCAATTTAAAACGGCCTGAGCCAGATGGATTAACAGTCAAATTTTACCAGATGTACAAAAACTGATACAAATCCTCCTGAAACTATTCTGAAAAATTAAGGAGGAGGAACTCCTTCCTAACTCATTCTATGAAGCTACCATCAGACTGATTCCAAAATCTGACAGAGAAGCAATGGAAAAGAAAAATCCTCAGGCTGATATTTCTCATCAATGTAGACACAAAAATCTTCAACCAAATATTAGCAAACCAAATCCAGCAGCACATCTAAGACAAATTCTTAAATACTTGGAAATGAAACAAAATATTTCCAAATAATAGAAGATGTAAACATAAAAATCTCTAGAGAAATTTTTAAATATTATGAACAAAATGAAGGTGAAAATACAACTTTTTAAAAGTGTAGGGTGTAGTGAAAAGAGTGCTTAGACAAAATTTAAGATATAATGTCTATATTAGAAAAAAAGACAAATCTAAAATTCATAACACAATCTTTCATTAGGAAACTAGAGAAAGGAGAACAAGTTAAGTCTTAAGTAAGCAGAAGAACATAAATAATAAACACTATAGAATAAATAAATAAAATTAAAAACGGGAAAGCAGTAGGGAATTTCAACCAAACCAAAAGCGATTTCTTTCCAAATGGGTAAGTTTCTACCCAGGATAGCAAATATGCAAAGAGAAAATACACAAAGGATGAACTTCAGAAATGAGACACTACTTACAGAAATTAAAAGGATAAGAATTAATATTACAAACAACTCTGTATGTATTTGGTAAATTAAATGAAAATAAACAATAAATCACAAGACAAAAATTACCAAACTCACACAAGGAGATAAAGATAATTTAAATAGTGTGATATCTATTAAAGAAATTTAATCAGTAATTAATACCTTTCCAAAACAATTAAACATTAGTTTGTTATATTTTCACAGGTTAATTTTACCAATCTTTTCAGGAGGAGATGATTCCAAATCTCCACAATCTCATTCAACAAGTAAAAATAGATGGACTATGGGCATGGTAGTTCACGCTTGTTATCCCAGCACTTTGGAAGGCCATGGTGGGAGAATCGCTTGAGCCCAGGAGTATGAGAGCAGCCTAGACATTGTAGGGAGACCTTTACTCCACAAAGTATAGAAAAATTAGCTGGACTTGGTGGCATGTGACTGTGATCCCAGCTACTCAGGAGACTGAGGTGAGAAGATTGATTAACCTAGGATTAAGTCTGCAGTGAGCTGTGACCACACCACTGCACTCCAGTCTGAGAGACAGAGGGAGACCTTGTCTCCAAACAAAAACAGAAACATATGAAACACTTCGATAAAGGCACCTTTATCTCTATACCAAAATCATATAAAGACGTCACTAAAAAGGAAAACTGTTGACTAATATCTTTCATGAACACAGACACAAACATCCTCAACAAAATTTTAGTCAAACACAGCAATAAATTAAAGTAATTATAAACCTTGGCCAAGTGAGATTTATTCCTGTGTTGTATAATACTGGAATAGTCTCTCAAATACAAAAAGTGGTTCAACATTTGAAGAATAATCAAACTAATCCACCACATCAACAGACTAAGAAGAAAATATATGTGTTCATAAGAATTGATGTAGGAAAGTATTTGACAAAATTCAAAAATCATTCATGAAAACACTTCTCAGAAACCCAGGCATCAAAGAGATCTTTCTCAGTTTGATTTAAAAAGAAATCTATAAAGAAGCCCTTCAGCTGCCAGTAAACTTAAAGACACTCATTACATTCTTCATACTACTGAAAAGATAAGAATGTCTTCTCTCACAAGTCCTATTAAATATCATAATCAAATTCCTAACCAGCAAAATTAGAAAGTCCTAGAACAAATAAGTTATTCAAAGTTACAAGATACAAGGGTGATACATGGATGTTACTCGTTCGCCTACAAAGTAGCAGTAAACCACCAGAATTTTTAATTTAAAATATTTATAGTCACACCCCCAAACCAAAATACTCATGCATTTTGACTACGACAAACAGACTGACTACCAAAAAATGTTGACTACAAAGATAAGTCAACTGATATTTGACAATATATCAAAGAGAAAACAATAAAAGATAACCTTTTCAATCCAAAGTGCTAGAACCATACCAATTGTGCAAAAAAATTAACATACATTTAATTTAACAGAGACATTACATATTACACAAAACATTACTCAAAAGTAATCATAGACCTAAATGCTAACCATAATGCTATGAAATTGCTGAAGATAACAAAAAAAAGTTACATGAACTTGGATTTGGTAACGAATTTTTATATACAACACCAAAATAATGTTCATTAAAGAAAAGAAAAGACTCTATCAAAATTAAGTCTAACTTAATTAAATGAATGACTTTCTCACTGAAAGTCATTGTGAATGGAATAAAAATATTAATCACAGACTGGGAGAAAATATTTGCAAAATATGTATCTGATATAAGACTAGTATCCAAACTATACAAATACCCTTAAAACTCAATAATAAAAGCAAAACAGATTTTTTTTAAAAAAAAAACAACTATTTGAATGGGCACCTCACCAAAAATTACATATAGATGACCAATTAGCCTACGTAAAAATATTCAAATTATTTGGCTTTAAGGAATTAAATACTAAAACAGCAATGAGTTACAACTACACACATTTTGCAATGGCTAAAATGGAAAACAAATCATAACAAATACAAACGATGCATACTGAGAATGGAGAGCCTCAGGAAGTCTCATCAGTTGCTGGTAGGAATGAAAACTGGTAAATCCACTTGGGAAGGCAGTTTGGCAGTTTACTACAAAAATGAAACAATCTTACCATATGATCTACTAATTTCTGAATTTGTACACTGATTTAAAAATTCATAGCAACAACAAAAAAACTTGCATGTGAATGGTTTTAGTAGCTTTATTAACAGTTGTCAATAAATGACTTATGCCATTTATTTATGAAAATATGCTTCAACTGGGGAGCAAACAAACTGCGGTATTTCTGTACAATGAAATGTTATTCAGTGATAAAATAAAATATCAAATGATGAAAATACATAGATAAATCTTAGATTTTTATTGCTCATGTAAAAGAAAAGCTAGACTAATAAAGATGAATACTCTATGATTCCAATTATGTGTCATTATGGAAACCTACAGAGATGGTAAACAAATCAGTGATTGCCAGGAACCTGGGTGGTAAGAATTGATAGATGAAGCACAGGAGATATTTTAGGGCACTGATGCTATTCTATATTACACTGTAATGGTGAATATAAGAGGTGAAGTATTTGTCAAAGCCTATGGAACTTTATAGAACAGAAATTAAACCTCATTATATATAATTTTAAAAAGATATGTAGGAGGACAGAGATTTCCTGAGTGGAATACAAATGTGACACAGAATCTAAATACATTACAAATATATAAAACAACCTCACTGAAAGGTGGAGGAATAAGGGAATAATGAGTAATTTTGGAAATAGGTGAGGTCTATAAGAGTAAAGGCAAAAGAAACTATACTTAATACTGTACTGCAGTATTAAGTCATTCCCATGATGGTATGAGGGTACATGTTAACCATTCTGAAACTATTATACATGTGTACTTTACCTGAAAATTTACATAAACTGACAGCATATTTTTAGAACCAGGTTTCTCATTGTTAGACTGGGAATTTATGAATAAACAAGGGGAGGAAGCTAGAAAAATCCATGGGGTAATGGATTCAAGTTTGAGACATCAGTATGAGTTTATGTTCCATTTACTTTAGATACAGTTGCTTACACATGGAAATGTTTAGAAATATGTGTACTCATACACATTTCTTGTTGCTATGTCAGCTAGCAGAACCTACTTGCATCCCAGAAGCAACAAGCACACCTAGATTGCAATTCTTGGTTTCTAACATATCTTGCCAATAAAAGAATCCATGGCTTGTTGGAGAAGCGACTAAGATTCAGGGGGGTTGCGAATATACAAAATGAGCACAAAACATCTTGTATTGCCAGATAGGATGAAAACACTGATGAAAAAGCAGAAAAAGAAAAAGAAAATCCAGGATAGTAGAAATATATCTAAGGAATATAGAAAGCAACTGAAATTGCTCCCATTTGACCAAGCTGCAATAATTTAGCAACAAAATGAATAAGGTATTATGGAATCATAATGCAAAGTATTAAAAAACAATGAATCCATACTGATGCAAATAAATGGTTAAATAAATAAATAAATCTCTCATAAAAACACAGATAATACATGTCGATATTTCACCTTTAAGGAGGGGCTCATAACTTCTCTTCATTAAGTGTGGGCCATGTACAATGATTTAACTCAGAATACAAGTTTAAAGTTTCACTCATATTGTGGCTTATAATAGTACTTCATCTTTTTATGGTACAAAAATATTCTACTGTATGGTTATGTCACATTTTATTTATTCATTCATCAGTTGATGACCATTTCTGTTGTTTCTGTCTTTAAGCTATTATGACTGATGCTACTATATACATTTTCATGTGGACATAGTTTTCAACAGATTTCTAGTTTATTTTCTTCATTTCAATCTCTTTGTTGTACTTCTTTTGATAACTAATTACATTATAGACTGTATATTTTTATTATATAAATGATGTATATATTAACAGACTGACCACAATACAGTAAACTTTTTAATATATTGGGCGATATTTTAAAATACAATTTATATCATGGCATATGCAACCTTTGTATTGTACTGAATGCATAAAATGTGATACATAGTTGCCTTACCTATGTTAGTAAGAGCTGAAAAACCCCAGATATAATTGATTAGATATCTATATGCAAATGAGATTCATAAATTTTAAGGCAGATATTTTGGAACTATCTGTCATATCTACTTCCTTCTAGTGTTATCCTAATTATAAGTATTTAAAATGAAGATTTTGTATCATATGATTCATATCCCTATCAGGAATGTTAATTTCCTTCTTCGTGATTCTGACATATGTGCTATACAGTTCAGGATGATACTGATGAAAATGTTAAAAATGTATAAGTTGCCCTTTCCCTTCTTTTTAAATTAAATAACACCACTCTAATGTAATAATGCCTAGAGCCAAAAGAATTCAATTTAAACCTGTAGCAGTCCTCAAATTCCTATAAATAACAACACACATTATTAATTAACAAAACGGTCCAATTAACATTGATGCCTAAAAATCAAATAAAGCTGTGTCTTAAATCTTTAGAAAGTAGGATGTTTTGACACCCTATGGACTACAAATTCCAGGAAATAAATTTAAAGGCAGAATTTTTAAGGTTTCTTCACGTTTCTTAGTCATTCCTGTCACTTTTATATACTCCCAGAAGCTAGTGCTTCCTTATTATAAACTTCACATACTTCCCCAGTCAGTGTAGCTGAATGATTATACGACCACAGATATGATACATGAAAATCAGTTTATTTTATAACACAAAAAGCTGCTTAAAAATCTATATCAATATTGAATACAAATTTGAGTTGAAGATAACTATAGTGTAATTTAGATCAAAGACATTTTGATTTAAAATGAGTTAAAATATTTTAAACGATCTTCTCATTTGTTATATAGTTCATTGCTTCTTAATAGGCAACACATGCCAGAATGTTCTCTACTGTTGCTGTAGTTTTACCAAATGTAATTTTTAGTAAATTTGTTTAGGCAAAAAAATAATTGCTGTTACGTTGGGTGCCTTCCTTTCCTTAAACTGGGGCTCTTCTTCCTCTATTGCTATACTGGCCATGAATTATCAGTTAGCTACTTTAATTCACTAATTCATCCATTTATTTATCTACAGCACATATGAAACATTTGTTAGGTAGCAGACACTGAGTTTTGTTAAACCATTTTTTTTAATCACGGAAAATGAAGGCTCATAACACTGACTGAAGTCCTTGATGCATCCTAGAAGCCTCTCCTGTTAACTGTTTTTAAATAATTTTAAAGTAAATATGGAGTAAAAACTACTACATAAAGTATTTTATGAATTTTAGGATATAGAAATAACAAAACTAAAATATTCAAGAGAAAAAATATATGACACTTTTCACAAATAACCAAGATAATGTTCACTGGCTAACATGCTCAAACCTAGTACTTGATCTCCTCTCCTTTTCTATTTTTTTCTTCTCTTCTCAAATAAAACATTTATATTTTTTCAATAATAACTTTCTCAACCATACCATTGATTTTTTAACAGAATGCTTGATAAATCAAATGCCTATCTGCGGCTCACTTATTTTTGTGACAGCCATTGTATAATTAGGAAAAAAAGGAGTAAAATTTCTCAAAAACTATTGGATAACAGGAATGTATGTAAAATTATGGCACATTAATACAGTACATAAATTCTATTAAGCTATGTGGGCCCCCCCAAAAAAAGATATGCCCGTATCCTAATTCCTGGAACCTATGAATATTAATTTCTGTGGTAAAGGGTGATTTTAGCGTAATGGCAAAGGTATGTGATCCATCAAGAATTTTGGAAGGAAGTGCTTACACTGGATCATCCAAGTAAACCCTAAATCCAAGGACCAACAACTTTACAACAGTGAGGCAGAGGGAAATTTTACAGAAGAGAACACAAGGTAATGGAACAACAGAGGTAGAGATTGAAGTGATGCAGCTACATGTCAAGAAACGTTTTGTGCCATCAGAAGGTGAGAGGCAAAGAATGAGTTCTCCCACAGAAACCTCTGATAGAGAATGGTCCTGCCAGATTTTGGCCTCTAGAACTGTAAGATAACCTTCTACTATTTTAAGTCAGCGAGTTTGTGGTAATTTGTTTACGCAGCCTCAGGTGTGTAATAATTACATACATATATATGATTACACACGCACAAACACAATAGTCACCGATACTCAGAGGCATGTACAAGAAAAGACTGGCTTCCACTGAATTGTTTAGACTTCAACTCAGTTGCAACCTCTCCTATCTGCATCCTTTCACCCTCTTTATATTTCCTGGTTTACTAATACACATGTCAGTTATCACCTTTGAATATCACTTATTCTATTTATTTGTTTCTCTTTTTTGTTTGTACATTTTGTTTCTCACCAAGAGAAAGTAAGCATCATGCTGGCAACAAGCGTATCTTTGACACAGAGATTGTTAAATAAATGCTTAGTAAATAAAATAAATGAGGCTTAAAACCTGGTATTGGTTTTTCTGAAGACAAACATATGAAGATATATTCTTAATATACCCATTATATTAATTCGAATCATGTATTTTAGGAACACATACTAAAATGACTATGTATTGTTAAACTACCCCTTCCTGCCAAAAAGTACTTCTTTCTCACATTTTTTCTTCTCTTTGCAAGGATCTATTTTTACCTACTTAGGCTGAAAATTCCTATTGTCCTTGATCTACTTTCCTCTCTCAAGTCATCTATTATCAAATCCATTACCAAGCTCTAATAAAGTCATCTAAAACATCAATATATATAGTATAATTCTCTTTTGAAAAAAGACAAGTCAAATAATCCTCAATATATGGACACAAGTGTCTTTATATCTTTACTTATATAGAAATAATAGAATATAAAGTTATACACTAGGTTGTCAAAAATTGATTACCTTGAGGATATGAGACTGTCGAGTGTATATCTGTGTGTGTGAGTGTTTGAGGAAGAAACCAGGAAGAAAATTTACTTTGCAACTCTACATTCCATGTTAAATTTTAATTGTTAAAATATGCATGAATTCCTTTTATAATTTTAAAATCAAATGAAGAAAATTTAAAGATACAATCTTTTGAATTTTTTAAAGTCTTGTTTTCATTTGTTACTACCATTTTAATTCAGTATAGATTTCCCTCATCCTTGAACTAATATATTTTATTTTCTATCCTTCAGTATCGTATCATTTTAGTCCACCCTACAGACTTCCTAGATTTGTCATTATATAACTCAATTTTAAAATTTATATTCACTCTATGGCCTACAAAATTATTAACAAAGATGAACATAATACCCATAATATTATAAATGAAACCCTAAATATTCCAACTTACTATTACATTGTTTTACTTTCCTTTATGGAAAAACTAAACTCTGTGTCCAAAATAAAACTTGGAAATTTGTTTTTCCAATCAAGGTTGTATCTCCTATGCAGTCTCTAGTAATGGATACATCACTATTTTTAACCATATGTAATTATCTAAGTCGACATAACTTTTCTGATACTAAAACAAAATTATATCTCTATCTTTAAAAATATATGATTTTAAAATATTCAAGATATGTGTAACCTTGCCTTTTTAAAATAAGTAGTAATATTTGACTTTCAACAGTGGATTGATCAACCAGGCAGAAAATATTGAACTTGAACCACACTTTAGACTAAATAGACTTAACACATATATTAGAATATTTAATCTAATAGCAGTAGAATACACATTCTTCTGTAATGCACATGAAATATTCTCCAACATAGTCCATATATTAGGCTACACAACAAGTCTTAACATATTTAAGAAGACTGGAATCATATCACACATTGTTTTCAACCACAATGTTATCAAACTAGAAATTAATAACAGGAGAAATTTTGGAAAATTAACAACTATGTGGAAATTAAACAGTATTATCCAAACTACTAACGGGTCAAAGAAGAAATCAAAAGAGAAATAAAATATATTTTGAGACAAATGACAATGAAAACAAAATATGCCAACACCTGTAAGATATAGAAAAAGCAATTTTAAGAGGGAAATTTACAGCAATACCCTTTAAAAACTTAAAAAGGAAGAAAGATCTCAAGTAGCCCAATATCACACATTCAAGAACTTAACAAAGTGAAACAAAGTAAAGCCAAAGTTAGCAGAAGGAGGGAAAAAACAAAGATCAGATCAGAAACAAATAAAAAATAGAAAAACTGTAGGAAAAAAAAATCAATAAAACTGACATTGTTTTTCTAAACAAAATGACAAATTATAAGCCAGACTAAGTAAAACTGAGAGAAGACTAAAACAAATAAAATATAAAATGTAAGTGGAGACATTGTAATGGATGCCTAAGAAATAAAAATGATCATAAGCGACTATCACAAACAATTAAAATACAACAAATTGAATAAACTAGATAAAGTTAATAAATTCTTAGAAAAATACAAACTCATTGAGATTGCCTCAGGGAGAAATAGAAAGCCTGACGAGACCAACAACAAACAGAGATTGCACTGGTCATTAGAAACCTCTCAACATAAAAAAGCCCATGACCAGATGCTTTTCCCTCTAAATTTCACCAAACATTCAGAAAATAATTGATACTATTCCTTTTTAAACGCTTCTAAAATATAGAGCTAGAGAAAATAATTCCAACCACATCTGATGAGGCCAGCGTTGCATTAATACAACACCAAAGCCAGAAAAAGACATTGCAAGATATGAAAATTATAAGCCAGTATTTCTGATGAACATAGGTGCAGATATCCTCAATAAAGTACTGGCAAACCAAATTCAACAATATATCAAAATAATTCTACACCGTGATCAAGTGGAATTTATCCCAGGCACGCAGAACTGATTTAACATATGCAAATAAACAACGTGGTACATCACATTAACAAAATGAAAGAGAAAAATTACATGATAATCTAAATGCAAAGAAGACATTTGATAAAGTCCAGCAATGTTTCTTTACAAAAACTATAAATATTTAGGTAGAGAAAGAAATGTTCCCAACATAATAAAGACCATTTATGAAAATCTTACAACTAACATCAAAATCAATGAGAAAAAACTAAAAGCTTTTCTTCTACAATCCAGTACAATGCAAGGATGCCCACTTTCATCACTTTTATTCAACACAGTACTGGAAGTAATAGCAAGAGCCATCAAACAAATAAACAAACAAAAAAAGGCGAACAAATATAAAATTATCTTTACTTGCTGATGATACAATTTCATATATAGAAAACTCCAGACCAGGCATGGTGACTCATGCCTGTAATCCAAGAACTTTTGGAGGCCAAGGTGGGTGGATTATGAGGTCAAGTGATGGAGATCATCCTGGCCAACACGGTGAAACCCTATCTCTACTAAAAATAGAAAAATTAGCTGGGCATGGTGGTGAGCACCTGTAGTCCCAGCTATTTGGGAGACTAGGGCAGGAGAATTGCTTGAACCCAGGAGGTGGAGATTGCAGTGAGCCAAGATGGCACCACTGCACTCCAGCATGGTAACAGGGGGAGACTCCATCTCAAAAACAAAAGCAAAAACAAAGAAAAAAAAGAAAACTCCCAAGAGTAAATAATAAAACTGTTAGAACCAATACATAAATTCAATAAAGTTGCAGGATCAACCTACAAAAATTAGTTGCATTTTTTGTGTAAATAAGGACTTATTCAAAAAATAAAAATAAAACAAAATAAAGTAATCGCATTTACAATAGCATGAAAAATACTTACAAATAATTTAAATGAGATGAAAAATCTATACACTGAAAACTATACAGTTTGAATGAAAATAATTGAAGACACAAATAAATAAAATTTCCCACATTTACAAATTGAAAAAAATTATGTTAAATGGTTTATACTACTCAAAGCAATAGCAAAATTCAATTCAATTTTTACCAAAATTACAACAGCATTCTTCATAAAAATAGTAAAGAAAATCTAAAATTTCTGTGGAACCACAAATGACCCTGATAGACAGAGTGATACTGAAAAAAATAAAACAAAATTGTAGCCATCGCACTTTCTGATTTCAAATTATATTACAAAGCTGTTGTAATCAAAAGGGTATTTTACAGGCATAAAAACAGGTACAAAGACCAATGGAATAGAATACATAGCCCAGACATAAACTGAGGCACATACAAACAACTAATGATTGACCAATGCACCAAGACGACACAATGAGGAAAGGAGAGTCTCTCTTGAATAAATGATACTGAGAAAAATAGATTATATGCAAAACAATTAAATTGGACCCATGTCTTAGATCATACACAAAAATCAAATCAAACTTAATAAAAGACCTAACTGTAAAAACTGAAGCTACACAACTCTTAGGAGAAAATACAGGAGAAAAGATCTTTGACATTCACCTTGGTAGACTTTTTAGATATTGCACCAAGAGCTCATACTACAAAGCCAAAAATAAATGAATGAGAATTCATCAAACTAAGGAGGGTTCTGGACAACAAAGAAAACAATCACCAGAATGAAAAGACAACTTACAGATTGCGAGAAAATTATTGCAAATCATATATTTGATAAAGAGTTAATATTTTAAGGAACTCTTATGACTCAGTAAGGAAAAAACACAGTAAACTAATTTTTAAGATGTGCAAATAATTTGAATGGACATTTCTCCAAAGACATATAATTGGCTCACAGGTATATAAAAAGATGTTCAATATCACTAATCACCAGGGAAATGCAAGTCATAACCACAATGACATATCGCCTCATACCTGTTAAGTAAAGCTATTATCAAAAACACAAAATAAGTGTTGGCAAGCATATGGAGAAATTGGAACTCTACAATGTTGGTGGAAATGTTAAATGGTGCCATTATTACAGAAACAGTATTAAGTTTCCTCTAAAAAGTACAAATCCAACTGCCATATGATTCAGCAGTCCACTTCTGGGTATATACCCAAAGGAAATGAAATTACCACCTCCTGAAGATATTTGCAGTCTCCTGTTTATTGCAGCATTATTTGCATTAGCCAAGCTATGGAAACAACTGACTACAAGTGTTTGTTGATGGATGAAAGCACAAAGAAAATGTGGTATATATATATACAAAGGAATATTACTCTGCCTAAAAAAAGGATATCTTGCCATTTGAAAAACTACAGGTGAATCTGCAAGACATGTTAAAAGAGGCACAGAGAGAAAAACAATGCATGATCTCACTTATAAGTGGAATTTTTTTTTAAAAAAGAAAAACATAAAGGGAAATTCACAGAGATAGAAAAAAAATGGTGGTTATTAGGGGTGGGAAAATGAAAGATGAAATGAGGATATTTTGCACAAGGGTAAAAAGTTGTAGATATGTAGGATAAATAACCTTACGTATCTAATGTACAATGTGAGTGCTATAGTTAATAATAAAGATTATAGTCCAAATTTTTGCTAAAAGAGTAGATATTTTGTGCTCTTGACACAAAAAGAAGTGAGGTAACTATATGACATAATGACCACATTAATTTTCATGACTATAGGAATCATTTCACTATGTAGATGCATATTTAAAAAACATTTTATTTCACTATGTGTATGCATATTTAAAAACATGTTTTACTCTTTAAATATATAATAAAACAAAAATCTTAATATTGTATGAAAATACAAAATACAACAGTTATATTTTGCTAGTACTTTAGACACTTTCTCCTAATATGAGTTCATTTGATCATGATTACAGCTGTGTTAGGCAGATTTTATTTTTCTCATTATATAACTGAAAAACCTGAAGCTCACAAACATTAAATTAATTTGACCAAAATCATACAGCTAGTAAGTTACATAACTGGCACTTGAATTTGGTCTTCTGACTATAAAATGTGTACTCCTTTTTTTTCATTATACATTGATGCATCTCTTCCTACCTAGTTCATTCAACTTCTCTGCAAAATACTCTGATTAAAAACCAACTAAACAAACAAAAAAACAAAAAACAAACTCCCTGGCATTATTTTTCTTTATATCCTCAAAATCGATGGCAAAATGCTTTCAAATAGAATGTCAATAAACAGTTTTGAAATAAGTGGTGTATATTTCAGACAAACTGATAATATTTGTCATGACATTTTTAAAACATGACTAGAATGTATGGCCACAATATTTACATGGGCTTTTAATCAATTGAATAAACATACAATAGGAGATATAAGTTTTTGTTCTAAAAAGTTTTTGATACACTGAAACAATGGGCTAAGATGTCATAGAAATAATGCCAAGGTATTATGCTTTGTTCCTAAACAGCAATCACTGAAAAAAAGGAGGTAAAATAATGTGTGATAATTGTTTAAGAGTGTTATATCATATATGTGTGCATATGTGCGCATGCGTGTGTGTGTGTGTGTGTGTGTGTGTGTGTATGTATATATGTAAAATAGTTTATTCTAGGGAAGAGAGCTGAAACAAAAAGAGAGGACATCACCTTATTCAGCCTCTATTGCAAACCTGAATATTGGATGATGCAAATTTTCACTGCTCTACTCATGTCCATAAATAACGTGAAGTGAAAGCACCATGAGTACTGATTTGGGGAGCACAAATATCTTTCAATAGCAAATATGGAATTTCCCAATAATTAGGATTAGCTGTGTTTGTACAAATAATTTTTAAAGTCTAATTTCCTTTAAAAATGTTACATTGATAATGTAGGATTTATGAAAGAAAACATGTTCATAGTTATCTTTCTTTTTTACTATTTGAGTATCTGAAAGTTAGTGATTACTTTCTTGATAATTGGGCAGACTTGGGGAGCTTATGAGGTTTTGGAGCCTAGTTCAAGTTATCTACTTTATCCCCAGAAGAAATCTTCATGACTATACTAGCTCGTAATTTCGGGTAGTTCATGGAGAATTAAGGAACACAAATCACACCATTGTATGTTTCCTTATCCTAGAAAACTGAATTCAGTTCTAGTATGCAATTCTAAAAAACTATAAAATTACAAAGGGAAATAAAACAAAAATAAGATGGAAATTAAGAGCTATATAGCATGGTTCAAAGACACAGAGATGGTAAAACTAAGAATTCTTGATAGTAGTCTACATTTATACTGAAGGCTATCATATGGAAGGCCACTTTATTAATTTTTTTTTTTTGGTAAGGATTCAGAGGATAGAACAAGAATTAATGGAGGAAAGCTACAAGAGACTCAAAACTAATCTTTTTTCCAACAGAATTGTTCAAACATCAGTAAACTTCATGAGAATATAGGTTAGATTCTTGTCCCTGTAGATCTAATCAAATTATGAATGATTATTTGTGGATATAATAAAGATATTCAAATATTATATTGTGTTTAGATGGGATACTTGAAGATAAATACGTAGAATGTAATATTCTAAACTTTATGAATATTCAATTTTATTATTTTCTTTAAGTCAAATGCTAATAAGCAAAAGGAAATCTTTCTTTTTCTTTTTCTTTCTTTCTTTTTTTTTTTTTTTTTTTTTTGAGATGGAGTTTTGTTCTTCTTGCCCAGGTTGTAGTGCAATGGAGTGATCTCAGCTCACCACAACCTCCGCTTCCAAGGTTCAAGCGATTCTCCTGCCTCAGCCTCCCGAGTAGCTGGGATTACAGGCATGTGCCAGCTATTTTTGTATTTTTTAGTAGAGACGGAGTTTCTCCATGTTGGTCAGGCTGATCTCGAACCCCCGACCTCAGGGGATCCACCCACTTCATCCTCCCAAAGTGCTGGGATTAGGCACGAGCCACCGTGCCGGGACCAGAAATCTTTCTTAAGGAAAAATAAGTCTTTCTCATATTAAAATGAAAACTGTTTTTAAAAACAGTTTATATCATATGTTTCATGTAAGTAGAAATTTATTTAGAGGTACAACATTTCTAAGCATAGTTCAAGCAAAAACTCCTTTTTAATATAAAAAGTTTCATCTAAGTAAACTCTTCTTGTTTTTAAAATATAAGTGATTTTAAACACCTTATATTTACTGATAGCAAGACCAAAGCTTACAGATGTCCATTATGTAAACAGGTAAGAAATATCTGGTTCTTAAATAATCTTCTTTGTTGATAAGATTTTCAGCATTTTTTGTGTGTGTTTTAAACTTATTTGGTAGTTTATTTGCTATATGGAATAAACTTTCATTTTCTTATTTATTATTCAGGCTTTTTTCTAAGTCACTATATGAGAACAGTCCTAAAATCCTTGTTTCAGAAGGCAATGTAAGCTCAACAAATGGAGGATATCTAACTTCTATCGAAAACAGCACTGATAAATTAACCTATTTAGGTTGATTTCCTCATTGATTGGCAGCTGTAAAATTGGGAGTAAGAAAAGCTCTCTGAGCAACTGTTACATGGATTGTCAGTCAGTGGAAAAATATCAATGTTCTTTGATAACTTCGTCTAACCATTTTTCTTAGCAAATAAAATCAGTTTGGCTTAAAGATATTCAAGCAGTGAAATAAAAAGTCGATTTTAGGCAGTATAAAAATATAGAGTGTAAAAGTAAAATCATAGTGATTAAGATATATTTCAAAGGTATTTGCTATTAATGCTAGGTCATTTTGAATTTGATAGGAGATTGAGAGTATTAAATATCTGTTGTAAAACTATATAGTAATATTTTATGTATTTTAAAATCCTACCATTCCTTCTTTACACACATATACAAAAAGCTTTCACCATCAGAGGCAATTGTGGGAAGATTCTTTATAATTCATATATTGCATTTGTAAAACGAATCCCTTTTAACACAGTAAAATCATATAAAAATCATTGTGGATTGTTTTTCTTCTATTTCATCAGTGGCTGTGTGGAGAAAGGGTGAGAGTTTTGCAGAAGTTGTCATTCAAACCAACAACTGAACATTATATAAGTATGTCTTCTATGTAAAAGCATCTAGAGAAATTATAATGATGCTATATCCTAACATACTCCAATTGAGATACAAAGATTAGACATTAGTTACCTCTAAAAAAATAAAAACAATTATATTAATAAAATTTGATGATTGGAAGGAGTAGATTATAATTTCTAGAACAGTGTTTTTCAAACTTGAATAATGTACAGATTTATTTTAAAGTATTTTTAAGAACTCTCTTACAGATCTATAGATCTTAAAAATGTTGCAGTACAATTCAAGAAAACACTGCTATGTTTATTTCAGCATTTTTCACAATAGCCAAGATATGGAAATCAAAATAACCATCAGTGAGTGAACAGATGAAGAAAATGTATATACACACAACTTTTAAAAAATAAAGTCTGTCATTTCAACAACATGGGTGAACCCGAAAGACATTCTGGTATGTGAAATAAGCCAGGCGCAGAAAGATAAATCCTGCATGATTTTACTCAAAATGTTGAACTCATAAAAGCAGAAAATAGAATATGGTGACCAGAGACTAGGTGGGCAGGGAATAGGGAAAGAGGAGATGCTGGTCAAAAGGCTCAAAGTTCTCCTAGATAGAAAATACATTTTAGAGCACAGCATGATTACCATGGTTAATAATATATTTATATTTCAAAATTGCTACACGTAGATGTCTACCATACTCACCACAAAACATAATATGTAGGTGAGGTGATGGATATGTTAGTTAGCTTGATTTGCTCTTGCTGCAATGTATACGTATATCAATACATCATAATTATGTACAACTATTATTTTTCTATTAAAATAATGTGTTTAAATACTATTAAAGATCAAGCAAAGAAACAAAACCAAATAAATAAAATTCAATATTATATCAGTTAATTGAATGACATCAAAGGGATGAAAACAAGCTTCCAATAGATGTATTTAAAATTGTATATCATGTCCATCATTAAATTCTTCCCCGTTGATCTAGAATATGTTCATATTTACTCGTAATTATAATACAAAGTCAATTGAAACATTTCCATCCAAGTGGCATACATAGAAAACCTGTGTGTAGGCGCTCACTTAACTTGTGAAACAGATTGAGAAAACGATAAAGAACAACATGAGGAGAACATTTATATACTTCTGTTGTGAATTTCAACAAGAACTCTCAGACTCCGATATGTGTATAATATAATCTAGGTATTGATTAAAATTAAAAATAAATCTAATGTTACTTACTAACTATATCCTAAGTTACCTGGTTAGTTCTTCAACATATTTAAGTTATTCAGAGTATAATCTTTTATTTTCTTTTTACATAATATTGTTTGATCTTTCTGGGGGCTGAAATGTGATATATAATAAAGCAATAAGCACAAAAATGGTGAGCCCTCAGTATGGGGCACATTAGTATTAGTATTTTTTAATGCTTTCTTAAAAATCTTATTAATTATATTGCTTATCTTGCAGGACTTGTTGAAAGTATTGTGTTGGCCCTTTCTTCTGAATTAGAAATCTTATTAGAAACATGCATCAAAATGAGATAAAGGTCAATAAATATGTCCATTTAATGAGTAGCAAAGGTAGTTTGTAGAATGTGGTTTTTAAGAGGATAACTAATCTCTTCATCACATTCTAAATTGAACTTATCACTGATCTCCCCAAGGTAATGAAGTCTGACTCTACCTACAGAGTCTGTCTTAGTAAGCACAAAAATAATAATAATAACAACAAAACCTTCAAAAGCATTGATTTTGTTTTTTAGGTAGACATTCGAAACAGGCTGAAAGAATTAAATCATATATGTTCAGGTCCTTTCTTTCAAATTTGTCAGTTACATAACAAGTAATTACTCCTCATATATGAAAGAAACAAATGCCACTTGATAAAAATGTGAATGTTAAATAGCCAAAATGATGAAATTGCTATTTACAAGCCATCAGGAACATAGTAAAAGGAGAAAAATGATGTGGTTTCATTTTCTTTGTATTAACATTTTGCCCCATATTGAAGACTCACCATTTTTGTACTTATCACTTTATTATATATCACACTTTCAGCCTCCATAAAGAGCAAACGATATTATGTAAAAAGAAAAAATATATATACTCTGAATAACTAAGCAAGTGGTGACAAACACTTTCTCAAAAAGCTAATGACTTATTTGAAACTTATGGTTAATTAAATAACAATAATAAACCCCAATAATAACATATAGTTCACTAGATCACGACCTTTTGCAAGGACGGTATATCTGTATTATCAGTACATAACTCTATGTCTGTCAAATTAGCAAGTTTTGAACATATGCTATTATTGAACATTCTTCATTTATCTTTATTTATTTATTATCAATTTTTTTTTTTTTTTTTTTTTTTTTTTTTTTTTTTTTTTTTTTTTGAGACAAAGTCTTGCTCTGTCGCCCAGGCTGGAGTGTACTGGCGCTATCTCGGCTCACTGCAAGCTCCGCCTCCCAGGTTCACGGGATTCTCCTGCCTCAGCCTCCCGAGTAGCTGGGACTACAGGTGCCCGCCACCACGCCAGCTAATTTTTTGTATTTTTAATAGAGACAGGGTTTCACTGTGTTAGCCAGGATGGTCTCCATCTCCTGACCTCGTGATCCACCCGCCTGGGCCTCCCAAAGTGCTGGGATTACAGGCGTGAGCCACTGCAGCTGGTCTAATTCATTTTTATTTAATTTCCAAAAGAAGCTGTAAAGAACATGCAAGGTTGTACATACTTATTTTGTTATGATACAATTGACTTCCGCCTAATAGGTATATACACATATTCCTTATTTTTAAGAATGAAGATATAAAAATTCTCTTTTGTAAACGATGAGTATATTTAAATCCCAATGGATAAAACAGTACTTTAACTTACCATTTCTCCATTCATTTATTCAAAATAAAATGCATGTCTGTGTTGAGCATAATTAGAATTATATATTATGGCTACAACAAAATTAACACGAATTTTTTTCTCCCTGCATGGAGATGATTTAATAGTGAATGAAATAGTTATGTTAAAAATAATGTAATGGATACTAATCAGAGATATACTAGAGATGAGCAACACCTATGAAAACACAGAAGTCCACAGCTAAGATATTTTGGGAATGCTATATAATACATCCCGCAAAATGATATCTTAAGTGTATATTAAAAATGAATGGATACATATGATTTTCTTTAACAAAAAAAAATGTAACCTACTGGGAAAATTATTTTCAAACAATTTAGCTGGAATGTACGTATATTATTAAGGAAAAACATGAAACTTGACCCCTACCTCATTCTAAACATAAAAATTAGCTCAAGATGGATCATAAACTTAAACACATTAACTAACACTATAAAGGTTTGTTTTTTGTTTGTTTGTTTTTGTTTGTTTGTTTGTTTGTTTGTTTGTTTGAGACAGAGTCTGGCTCTGTAGCCCAGGCTGGAGTGCAGTGGTGCGATCTCAGCTCGCTGCAAGCTCCGCCTCCCGGGTTCACGCCATTCTCCTGCTTCAGCCTCCGGAGTAGCTGGGACTACAGGCGCCCGCCACCACGCCCGACTAATTTTTTATATTTTTAGTAGAGACGGGGTTTCACTGTGTTAGCCAGGATGGTCTCGATCTCCTGACCTCGTGATCCGCCCGCCTCAGCCTCCCAAAGTGCTGGGATTACAGGAGTGAGCCACCGCGCCCGGCAAAACTATTAAAAAACACATAGGAAAATACGTTGTGACTTGGGAGAAGGCAATGTTTTCTTCAGACACAGAAAAAAAATACACATAAAAAAAGCCAAATTTGTTTTCATTAAAACTAAAAATATCTCTACATCAGAAAACACCATTAAAAGAATACAAAGTAAACACTGAAAGAAGGCATTTACAGAACATGCATCTGACAGAGAACTATATAAAGGCTGTTTAATGTACTTCTGCAACTGAATTTAAAAGAAATAGAAGGGCAGAAGTTTTAAACAGATGTTTCATATAGTAAAATATATGAACATCCAATAAACATATTAAAACAAACAACTATATTAATCTTAGAGAAATATGTATTAAAACCACCATGAGATACCCTCCCCAACAGAATAACTTTAAAAAAAAAACTGGCAATATAAAATGTTTGCAAAAATAGAAGGATGTGAAGCAACTGTAACATTGATAATTTCATCTGGAGACTCTAAAATGGGACAACCGTAGGAAAAGATGTAGCCTTTCTAATAAACTAAATATATACCTACTCTATGACCTAGCACGATCATACCTGTGTATTTACCCAAGAAAAAATGAAATATCCACAAAAATGCTTTCACATGAGTTTTCATAGGAGATATATTCATAATATGCAAAACTCAATTCAAGACAAGTGTAATTGATAAATTGGATAATTGGTAAACTAGTATATACATAAAATAATATATCACTCAGAGATGAAAAGAAATAAATTGCTTATGTACACAATAACTTAGATGAATTTCAAAGTTGTTATGCTAAGTAAAAGAAGTCTAACAGAAAAGAGTACATATTGTGTTATATTTATATAAAAGGGTAACACAAGCAAAACTAGTGTATGTTAGAAAAAATTAAAAAGCAATGTTTGTTTCCAGGGTAAGGGGAGGGAACTCACTGCAAAAAGACATAGAAAAACATTCTAGTGTGTTGGCAGTATTTTATATTTTAATAGCATTTTAATATGCATTTAAGCGAATATTTTGATACACATTTTATTGTATATAAATTTTTCCTCGAAAGTACTGACTAAACAAAGAGTGGCAACACAAATTAATTATATGCACGCTGACATATTCAGCAGAAACTATCCCAATGCCTGTAATTTACTTACAATGTATCAAAAAATAATATGGATTCAGGGGTAAATGGCAGGTGAGGATACATGTATAGATTTGAAAAATTAATAGTAGGATCTAGGTGTTGGTTGTATGAGTATGCACTATAAAATACTTTCAACCTTTCCTTGTGTTTGATAATGTTTACAATAATTTATCAGAAAAAAAATATCTAATGAATTTCATTCAGAAAGGACAGCGTTCCCAAAAAAGGAATTGACAAAGAGTGGCAGATACATTTGAGAAGAAATGTTCTTTTTTGGAAGTATTTCTTTGAAACTAAATTATTGGAGTCTTACTACTAAACACTGTTGCTTGTCTCTATATAAAAATAATGTTTAATCTTTAATTTGTTGTTAGGACATTCACAGGGGATGAAGTCGGTTAAGATGTGGCTACTATCCTACATCTTAGAGATGGATGTAGGAGAAAGATGTGTAAACCATTTGTATACAGTAGAATTAGTGCTATAACAAAGAATTTGCCTGTGCTGTCAACGCAGAACATGGATTTTTCAGTAGGTCTGGGTAGTCAGAGAAGTATTCTCAGAAATAGAAGGCTTGTGATACATATTGGACACTAAATAGAAGTTAACCATTTTGATAAAGGCATAGCATTTTTGTAAAAGCTTTTCTAAAACAAAATATATGAAAGCACAGAGGCATGAAATAACTGTGCTTTCTGATAATTGAAAATACTTCAAAATTAATATAGCAAATTTGGAATCAGAAGTGGAGGAACATTCATTCCTGACTGTTAAGCCAAAAAATTTGAAAGGAACCTGAAAGTTATGGGAAAATAACAAATTATTTCCTTCATTGAGTTATTGTATCCCCACATTTATTAGTTATTAATTGCTATTTAAAGTATAACCACAAACTTAACAGCTTAAAATAAAGGACATTTACTATCATATAGTTTCTGTGGTCAGGAATCCTGAGATTGTTTAGATGGGTAGGTGTCCTGCTTCAGGCTCTCTCATCAGTTATGATCATTGTTTTGGTCAAGGTTAGGGTTTCAGGCAGGCTCAGCTGGGAAACTGATAACTGTGGTATACCTGTATAAATCAAGGTAGTCTGCTTAACTGAAAGCCCATAATTAAATCACATTTGTAAAGTCCCTTTGCCATGCAAAGTAACATAGTAACAGGCTCCTGAATTAGGATATGGGTATTTTTCCATGAGTCATCTTTCAGCGTACCATATCATCTAAGAGAGAGAAAACCTTGAGGAAAATGTGTCCCTGATCGAATTAAAGTTGCATGATAAATAAATGCCATAAACACTGTTTTGGCAATGTATAAGGTATCTATATATAATAATTTTATGAAAAGTTAATTTGTATTAAATTCATTTTAGTTGTTTTAAGACATGTTAACAAGAGTATTCAATGATGAGTATTCTGAGGAACTTAGTTTAGCAGCATATAAAGCTTCAAGAATTATAAAATCAAAGGGGATATGCAAATGTTCCAGTTAACAGAAAATCTGTGGTAGATACATTAGTAATTAAGCCTGCAGAGAACAAAAAGGAAAAAAAGGGGGAGGGGGCTGCTAGAGAAAGATATTAGAAACAGGAGTATGGAGCAAGTCTTAAAGATTGTGGGGAGATGAATGTTTCAGGGAGCAACAAATTGGTCACAAGAATAATAAAGTAGAGAAATGAGCTAGGAGTAAGTTGGGAACTGACTTTATTATTCCTAAGAGTCTTTATATGGTACTTCAATATGTAGAGGGCCAGCACAATCAGCAAATAAGGAAGTCTGAGCTCAACTTCCCCATTATTTTATAATATTGAGGACACATACTCTCATTGGATGTCATCCAACAAGCGAAATATGTTACTAGAAATAATTAATCTATTCATTCAAATCATCCTAGAGATCTGTATGCTAAGTACACCAATTTATCAAGTAGTACACATTTGAATATGATAAATTTGATTATTTATTGTGGTATTTAATATTTAAAATTTTGATGCTAGAATGAAGAGAAGTTTGGATACTGAGTTAACATCTGGATGTATACAGATTCCATAACTTCTCATTTTATGAAGAAAGATCTAATATATTTTCCTAAATTCCTAAAATAGGACCAGCAGTGGTATGGAGAGATACTTACTTCTACATTCGCAGCTATTTTAGCACCATCAAATGGCAATATTCAGTGGCTCATGACAGAATGAGTATTTCCCCTTCCTTTTTTCAAAACAGCAATAAAAATTGATGAGTTCTCACTATTTTTGTTCCCTGACATTGGCTAATTATTAACTCTGCAGGAAAAAATAAATAAATTTTAATTTTAATGTCCTTGTAAAAGACCGGGAACTGTTTCAGAATGATAAGATGTCAAAAAGGTTTAAGTTATTTTTGTAAGTTGGCCACATGTTCAAATGTTAAAAATTTACACACACTCTCCAGCTTTACATGTGCCCATTCCTTATGCTAACATATTGTATAATAGTCACTATGTTAATATGATTTGAAATAGTATCTCTTTAAGATGTCTGCTGAACACATAGTTTAAACTGCAAATGTTATTGAAATCTTCCAAATATATATTTTTTATATTATTTTATGTGATACTTTATGAAAAGTACCACCAAGTGATTAAAATTTCTTTAAAGGGAGTAGCCTAGAATTGGAATAATTTAAATATAAAAATATGCTATAAACTCTGAGTTGTAATGAACATCAACATATAAAATGACAGCAGATAAAGCACATCACCAATTAATCACATGACTCATAATAAACTTTTGACCAAATACTTTGTGAATTTGTTTAACCTAATGGTCTCCATTAAAAAAAAAAAAAAAAAAAAAAAAGATGGCTAGTTGGATAGTTACAGTGTTTTCAGTAACTATTTTCATAAAAACTACCAGGTTACAAAACCACTCATATTCTATCTCAAGTCAAATGTGTGTGTTATTATTAAAGATTTCCTATGTTTAATTGAACAACAAGAGAGATTACAGCCACAGACATCATTTTTATAAATGTATCCCTTTAGATATGAGAAGATATAATTGCAAATAGGTTCTAGTTTAAAGGTAGACACTTTTCTTATGAGATGCTGTTTTAATATTTAATATTTTAAAAATTTATTATATGTAAACTATTCATAGAGGATTTATGAGACAATACAAAGAAAACAGAAGACAAATCCCCTGCTCTCATGTAGCTTATAATTTCAATGAGGTTTTACTTCCTGGATATAGAAAAAGTTATTTAGCTACATTTGTTTTGATAACAGGCCCTCTGAAAAACAAATTGTCATTTTACAGAAAGTCAACCACATCAAGAAATACTGAGTCAAGTTTGATATGAAGATGAGGAAAATCTCCTGGGATTAAGGGAATGCTAATAAAAAAGGATAAAGGTTTTACGTTAGGTTCAAACATTAATTATTTAACTCAGCAAATATTTATTAAGTCTTCCACGTATGAGGAAATTTTCTTCACACTGGAAATGTAATAATGAACAAGATAGACAAAGACTATGCCCTTACTGAATTTAGGGTACTAAGCTGTTGTAAATGCAGTGATAGGAGAAGTAAAAGGCACTATTAAAATCAGCTAAGCAAGGACATTTCCCAAGCCAGACAGTAACATTTTTTTTTTTTTTTTTTTTGAACGGAGTCTCGCTCTGTTGCCCAGGCTGGAGTGCAGTGGTGCGATCTCGGCTCACTGCAAGCTCCACCTACTGGGTTCACGTCATTCTCCTGCCTCAGCCTCCCGAGTAGCTGGGACTACAGGTGCCCGCCACCACGCCTGGCTAATTTTTCTGTATTTTTAGTGGAGACGAGGTTTCACTGTGTTAGCCAGGATGGTCTCGAACTCCGGACCTCGTGATCTGCCTGCCTCAGCCTCCCAAAGTGCTGAGATTACAGGCGTGAGCCACCACGCCCGGCCAGTAACAAAAACTTATAAGAAATGGTTATAACAATATAAAACCATAATAATAGTAATAACATCACTTAAGCACATGCTCTGTATGAGATATTTTTGTATGTGCTTTGAAGGTATCAAGATATTTAAACCTCCTAACATTTTAAGGCAGCTAAGATCGTGTCCTTTGCAGGACATGGTTGGGGCTGAAGGCCATTATCCATAGCAAACTAACACAGGAACAGAAAACCAAATACTGCGTATTCTCACTTATAAGTGGGAGCTAAATGATGAGAACACATGGACATAGAGGGGAACAAGACACACTGGGGAGTTTGGGAGGGTGGAGGTTGGGAGGAGGGAGAGGATAAGGAAAAATAACTGATGGGTACTAGGTTTAATACCTGGGTGATGAAATAATCTGTACCACAATCCTCCATGACACAAGTTTACCTATGTAATAAACCTGCAAATGTACCCTTGAAATTAAAATAAAAATTGAAAAAAAAAAAAAAAAGGCAGCTAAGGCAGGACTTGATCGCATCATGATTTTACTGATAAGGAGACCAAGAAATATTTAAGTTAAGTCAGTCGCTGAAGATCCTGTGACAATTAAATGTCATAGCTAGGTCTCAAGCCCAAGCTCTCTTTCTCTGGAGCCCATGTTCCTAGCCTTCTTATTCAGTGAGAATTTTCTCCAATCAGAGGGATGTCAGTTGTGAACTGATTGGAATGGGAGAAGAACATGTCAGTTGATGCAACATTTTATAAATTTTGGTATATATTTGAAATTCATTTCCACAGATTTTTGGCTCCTTTCACTACGTGTACATGTCTGATTACGTAATATAAATATGTCATATTTTTTCTGTTATTACAGCATTAAAATTATCTATTATCTCCACAAAACTTACTTTTTAAAAAAAAGATATTTATTCTGTAGATAAACCTTAGTTTTAATAACTGTTTTACTGTAAGGCGACAATAGAAATGATTCTAAATATCTACTTCATATTATTTTAGATTTAATATCTTTCTTTTTTAAAATGCTATTCCTGAATTCCAAGTTATTTTCTAAACCTAGGTTTAAATAAAAAGTATTGTGTCACATTTGCCCCATTTTTTGTGAAAAGGGATTGTAATAATTTGTACTCTCTTTCACATGGTATGACAAGGCCCATTTCTTTGAATATTTGATTTTTGATATTATAATTTTTTTAATGTTTGCTATTTTAATTGGCACATTTTAAATATAGTCTAAAATGTTATTTTAATTGGCAAAATGTTATATGTTTATAATATTAATATATTTATACATTGTTTCATTTATGTTACTTTGGTGAGCTGGAATGTGTATCCAGGTTTCTGTTTGCTATTTTTTCAATCTGTATTCTTTTTCTGGAAACTGTCAACATTCTTAGCCCATTTTTTAGATTGAGATTTTGATTTTTTTCACAATTACTGAGTATTTACTCTGCATTGGTCGCTGTTAATACATAAGCATTGTCTCTAACCGTGGAGGGGAAGTCAACAGGTAATTAAAAGCAGTCACAGAGTACTGTGATTGAGTGCTGTGTATGGTAAGAGCAAAGAGAGAGAGATAAATATCTCATTTCTCAGAGGCCTGGATAAAGTGATTTCAAAACTGCTTGGTGAAGGGATGGGACTTAGTGGTGAGGTAGGATTGTTTTTGCACTCAATTTCGAAAGTAATGCGTTCAGCTCCAGAAGGAATCACGCATGGCTAACACAGAGCTTGAGAAGAAGGATGTGAGGAAGGATGAGTATGGAGAGGTGGGCAGGAAACATAAGGTGAAGGCTGTGCATTTTAAGCTAAAGCATACTTCAGGGATGCCTTGGCTGTTTTTATCATGTTTATATTTTAAATGTTATAATAACTTCATATACTTTCCCAATATGTTTGCTTCTGTTTTCAATGTGTTAAGCATGTCTTTTTTTGGTCAGAAAATTTGTCTACTTTTTCTCTATCATTTCTTTCGTTTTTCTACATTATTTTTACATAGTTTTAAAAGGTAAATGGATAAGACCATCCTGCACTGATTACAGTTATTTATTTCTGAATTAAATAATCATATTTCAAAAGAAATGCACTTATAAAGAAAACTACATATTTGATGGAATAGAATAGCAATGATTGTATTTATTTTAGTAATTATGTGTGACCATATCTAGAATGGTAATTTCAAGAAATAGCCATTGTTCCCAGCAGTATCTTATGAATATTTCATCAGCTATTGGAAATGTAATTCTACGAGACTTCACAGGTGGTTAGGAAGCCTCTCTAAATGGATAGGTCTTCCCAGTAGAATTACAGCCAGTTGCTGATACAGCCAGCCTCTTCCCAAGTTGAACCAGCTGCTTTATGGGGGATTTTCGAGGGTTTCCATAGCATAGGGCCGTTTAAAGCTGTTTATGCTACTGCCAATTCTCTTTATGATAAATGCACTTCTTGGTACAATACTTTCATCCAGATCCAAGTTGTCTTTGACAAAGCATAGAACGTAATTGATAAGTCCACCTGAGACAATCATTCACTTACATTACAATTAGAGATTATTATAATCTTACCAAAATTTTTTGAAAACTATGTTGATATGCCTAACCCTCAATATTGAAAAATGCAAAAATAGCAGAACTACTTATATTTAAAGTGAAAATAATTTATTCTAGGAAAACCCTATACATTCAATCATGTTGCTCAGGAATATAGCTTTTTTTTTTTCTTTTCTCTCTCTCTCTCTTTTTTTTTTGACTTATTAGTGGTATTTGCTGGCACTAAACTGGAAGAGTAGAGGATGAACCACTAGTGACCATTCTTGTTTTCAAAACTTTTAGTTTTTAAGACAAGGGGAATTAGATGAAAATAAATATTTATTGATTGCCAATACCTATAATTATAATAATTTGTGTTTCCTGATTATGACTATGTTTTGGACATTATTTTAAGAATTTTACTTGTATTAACTCAGCTAATGTTATCACAACTCCAGAAAGTATATACAATTATAAACCTAATTTTATATGTAAGGAAACTGAGGCAGAGGCATATTTTGCAACTGTTGCAAGGCTATGAAAAATCTATGTCAGAATGAGGACTCAAATGCAGGTACTGTCTCTTACCTGTTATAACACATGACAGAAACCAGGTATGCTACAAACAAGAAGTTATTTACTTCTTACAAAAGTATTGTGAAATAATCATTTTTGCACTTATGTAACAAATAAGGCAACTGAGACTTCAGAAAATTTAATAACACTGTAAATTGAACACAGTGAATTGCAGAGCAAGCACCCGTCTACCCTGACTGTAATGGCCCCTATTACCCTGTGCTACACTCCCATAAAGAGAATTGCTCTCTCTAAAAACTATAGTAATTGTGATACCTAAAAAAAATGAAAAAATTGAAAGGATTGTTGAAGTCATTAAATCCTAATTTTATCTAATTCTTTTATTTTTGACCTCATACAACTTTTACTAGAACAATAATCAAGTTTACTTTGTGCCTTAGCTCTTTTTCATTTTTAAGAAAATCATCAGACAGACATGATAATTATTAGGGACATATTGCCACCAAAAAAGAAGCAGGAGAACAAAGGGCTTGAATAAGTCAGAAATGATAATTAAATACAAAGTGATAAAGATTTGCCCTTCCATGAACTATGACCAACTTGAAATTGATATTAATTTTATCCTGTTAAATATATACTGAGTTAGAAAAGCACCCACAATTACATAAATACCTGGGTTTGAAGGGCATTTTTACCTCCAGATAGTATATTTAGCATGTGATCTCTGATTTGAGACTTTAAATCATGAGCACTTGCTATTATTCCTCAAATTTTTGCTTACCACCCACACAGGATATAAAATTCACAACTTTGTTAATTTATCCTTGATAAATGTAGCTGCATTATTTCACTGCATGAATTTTATTGTCTGATAATTAATGGAGGTCACATTTCAACCTATACAAAGACAGTGCTAAACATTGCTAAGGATTTTGACCAGAGTTCCGAGCTGAAAACTCTCACAGAGATTCCTTCTTCAACTCCTGTTGGAAAAACGACTATCAAATTGTTTCTTCAATTTAAAAATAAATAGAATGTATTTATTCAATTTTAAAATAAATAGAATTTAAAAATAAATAGAATTTAAAAATCAATAGAATACCACTAATCTGGCAATAACTTAAAAAAATATTTAAAATCTTTGAATCATTGGCTTTAGTCAAATTCATCTTAGGATGCCCATTAGCAACACCATAGCCAACTTCTAAATGTGGTTAAGATTACCTACCAGCCTTAGTGAACATTTGGATATGAAAAGATTTGCAACAATGATAAATAAAAATAATCTCTGAAACAAATAAAATATTGAATAATTTTTAGGGTTATAAGGGTAGAGAATCATGCCTATAAATATTTGACTATGTACTCTCAAGAATGTTCCGAATTTTAAAATGTAAGAATAGTTAATCTATTTTTTTCCTAATTTTTTTTTATTACTATACTTTAAGTTCTAGGGTACATGCGCACAATGTGCAGGTTTGTTACGTATGTATACTTGTGCCACGTTGGTGTGCTGCACCCATCAACTCATCAGCACCCATCAACTCATCATTTACATCAGGTATAACTCCCAGGGCAATCCCTCCCCCCTCCCCCCTCTCCATAATAGGCCCTGGTGTGTGATGTTCCCCTTCCTGAGTCCAAGTGATCTCACTGTTCAGTTCCCACCTATGAGTGAGAATATGCAGTGTTTGGTTTTCTGTTCTTGCCATAGTTTGCTGAGAATGATGGTTTCCAGCTGCATCCATGTCCCTACAAAGGACCCAAACTCATCCTTTTTGATGGCTGCATAGTATTCCATGGTGTATATGTGCCACATTTTCTTAATCCAGTCTGTCACTGATGGACATTTGGGTTGATTCCAAGTCTTGCTATTGTGAATAGTGCCACAATGAACACACGTGTGCATGTGTCTTTATAGCAGCATGATTTATAATCCTTTGGGTATATACTCAGTAATGGGATGGCTGGGTCATATGGTACTTCTCTAGATCCTTGAGGAATCGCCATACTGTTTTCCATAATGGTTGAACTAGTTTACAATCCCACCAACAGTGTAAAAGTGTTCCTATTTCTCCACATCCTCTCCAGCACCTGTTGTTTCCTGACTTTTTAATGATTGCCATTCTAACTGGTGTGAGATGGAATCTCATTGTGGTTTTGATTTGCATTTCTCTGATGGCCAGTGATGACGAGCATTTTTTCATGTGTCTGTTGGCTGTATGCATGTCTTCTCAACCCCATCAAAAAGTGGGCAAAGGATATGAAGAATAATTAATTTATCACTCTTAAGAAATATAACAATAGTTTATTGATATCATTAAATATCCAACCAGAATTCAAATTTCTCCACTTGTCTCCTAAGTGTGTTTTTACTGTTGGTTTGCTGGAATCCCTAACAAACAATGCTCATATATGTTTGCCTCTCATTCCCTTTTTTAAATATATAGGTTCCACCTACTATTTATTTTTCCTGGAATTATATTTAATAAAGAATTCAGGATATCTGTTCTGATGAATCCTCCACATGCTAGATTTGGTTAGTTGTTTCTCTATGATGTGACTTAATGCGACCCCCTTTTCCTCGTATTCCTTTTAAACTTTTAGAGCTGGAGGCTTGGTGAGATCAGTTTTGATTTATTGGCTCAGCTCATTTAATGGGCAATGATGTGTACTTCCTCTTGCACTACATCAGGAGTCACAGAATGTCTCTGTCTCTCTCAGTACTGTTAAGATTGACTAGGGGTTTTAGGTTTTGCCATCTTAATTTATCCAATGGTTATAGCATGCCACTTCTCTCGGTAAAGTTGACCTTAGACAGACACTGACAGACTCCAGACGCCGCTTAAATTGGTTGTCAATGGACCCAGAGGCTTCAGTTCTCACACATCACACAATGAATGATGACAAAGAGACTGCATTCTCAGTTACCTTACGAGTCCAAGATTCTGTGATTTTCTAGTTTTCTACATCCAGTTGTCTTAAAAGTGATACTTTCCATGGTTGATTTGTTTTAGTCAGAGATAATTTTGTTTCTGCTCTTCACCTTTCATATCAAAATATTCTTAGACCCAGTGAGTAAAGACTGCATATATACCCATACACGTATGTGATTTTTACTCTGTATTTTTTGTATGGGGTATGCTCTTTGAAGCAAGCCTAGTGTTCTTATATATGATTTGACTGTATTTTGGGATAATTTTTTTTTCCATTGGAGTAATTCACTGAAAATTACATAGAAAATACTAATCAACATACAACTTGTACATTGTACACAGATTTTCAGTATTTTATGCTTAAAATTAGTGAGATTTAACCAAACAGATATTTGTTGAGCACCTTTTAACTGCCAAAACTTCTATTCAGCATAAGCATTTACCATAAATTAATGGAAAACTCCAGCTCTGAAAAAGTGTGTATCTCTGTTCAATTGTGGGTTACTTTATTTTGTAGAACTCTCCATAATTTTATGGCATTTATACCCTATATTTTAGGTACTTAATATACAAGCATACTGATCTTGGACAACCCAATTTACCTTTACGATCTCATTCTCATGTGACTCTAAAGAAATTGAAGACTGAGGAAAGCAGTATATTAGCATGTTTCAATGTGGAAAAATGGAAAATCTTATTCTGAATACATCACAAAATCAATATTATTTTTCCTTATGTGATATATATTTATCAATTTTTAACATATAAGTGGTTGTAAATACTAAAATTCACTCTGAAAATATAATAAATTATTTATGCTTATGCTTTATTATCCTAATAGGTAGTGACATTTTATTTTTCTTGGAGAAAATGACTAAAAAATGTAGAAATGGGAATTAGCTAAATTGCGTTATCCTTATTATTTTCTCCAAAAAGAGATTAAATTTTAAAACAACATTCATATGTTTTCTTCAGGAACTAATAGAACAAACTAAACTGAGAAAAGGAAATGTAACTGTTGACCCTGCTCAAAATCTGAATTTGTATAGAGACTGGCACCACTCTGAGTAAAATTATCATAATTATACATTAAGATGAGAAGCAATATTTAAAAAACAACAGTGAATAATTAGCCTGAAACGGATACCTTTAATGTTAGTTATGCCTCTTTATGGTTGTAGGGACTAGTAAATTATATTAAACCACTTCAGGTGAGACTGTTAAAGTGTAAAGTGTCCTACGCTCAAGATAATGTAAAAGAAAAGCATTATTCTAAAGAATTTTGTAATTTCAGCTGCTATTTCTGACCTTGACAACATTACCATTTCTTCCCAAATTGTATATTGAATTCAGATTTATTTATAAGGTAACATACAAAATTTTACATAACCAATTTCAAATATCACTAACAATTCTCAAGAGGGTTAAAAATTCTGTTTGCCTCTTGGACTAAAGACGCTGATGGGCCAGTTTATTACCGAAGCGTTAACTCAGCATACTTCATTCTTCACCTGCTGTATTTGCTTTCATAGATTTGTCAGAAAGAAGAAAAAAAAAAAACGTACTTGAAATGTCTAAGACTGTGTGACTCATGCAGCACACAGGATAATGTTTATGACAGAATTAAACAGTCAAACCTTGAGCTGAGGCAGAGGCAATGGCAGTCATGAAATCCACATTGCACTACAAAAAAAATTAGGTAGTGAATGTTTTATTGAATGTGGTCCCAATTCCACATGTTCTTAATCTCTGCTTAGTACTTTTTAAAGAAAGGTAGTTTTAATAAAACACCAAATTAAATTCAACAGACATTTATTTAGTGCCTATGCACTAGGCACTGCACTAGTCAATAAAAGAGATTGCCACAATCTCTGTCCACAAAGAGTTCCAATACAAGGATGGAATAGTCACGTAAAACACTGTCAGCCTGGATGATGAAGACAAATACTTATTTCAAGGAGTCGCTTAACCACAGTTAGGAAGAGGGAAATAGAAGCAGAATTAAGGAACTTCTAAAAGCAGGTGAAGCTTCAAATGTGCAGAGCACTTGTAGAGTGAGCCAGGCAGACGCAATCTCTCCAAGTTTAAGTGCATCCTCCTCACCACACGACACTGTCCTTAAGAAAAATAATCATCCCCACTCAGGTTTCTCTATGGGAGGATTTTTTATCTGGAGGAGTACTCCTTGCGCCCTCCCTTTCTAGGCTCTTCACTTGTATTTTCCCATGGTAGAAGTAATGAGCTATCTGACTCATGAGTTTGGAAGAACACTCCCCTTTGGAGGAAGTCTGCCTTACAAACAGATGGGTGCTGGCCTGTTTTCTCAACCTGTGGTAAGCTTGTTGGTCATGCTCTGGTGGAGCAGCCTGCGGTTTTCCTGTTTTCCTAATAACTGGGTAAACAAGTTGGCCCAGTTCTAGGGAGGATTCTCAAGTCCATTTGGCTGTGTATCTAAGCCATGTCCTTTACCCCGTTGATCTATTTTTTTATCAGCACGAAAGCTGACAATTTGGTCTCCATCTGTCTGACTTCTGTGTTTAATTCTCAATTTATTCCAAGCATGGACAGTAAAGAGGGCTGTTATTTAGAGATTCATTAAAACTTCAACTATCAGTTCCAGTATATTCTCTTAGGTGGTTGTTTAAATACATAGTTTAATTCTGCTGATGAATTCAGAATCCTAGAACTTAGTTTCAATTCACCCCAGGTCATGGTAGCATCACTTGTCCAGCGTCAGGGCCAAGAACTACACATGTAATAGTAGTTGTAAAGTCTTAATGAATACATACTTATAGCTTGTTTTCTTTGATAGGTCAAAAAAGTAACAAATAATGCAAATCTCTCTTCATTGAAAAATAACTGTGAGCACACAGTATTGCTTGTGTGTTTTTTGTATTACTGTCTTAGGCTGCTCAGGTTGCCCTAACAAACACCATAGATTGGATGATATCAACAACAGACATTTATTCTCTCATACTTTTCAATGCTGGAATTCTGAGATCAGGATCCCAGCACAGTCAGTTTTCAGTGAGTTGCTGGTAGACAGCTGCCATTTTGCCATGTGCACACATGACCTACATTGTGGACACGCGAAGAGAGAAGGAACATGCTCTCTGGTATCTATTATTATAAGGACACCAGTTCTATTATCAATATTCAGGACCCCACCATTCTGACCTCATTTAACCTTAATTACCTCCTTATAGGATATATAGACAAATAACATTCCCTTGGAGGTTAGGGCTTATACACACACACACACACACACACACATATATATATATATATATATATTTTTTTTTTTTTTTTGGAAGGGGCACAATTCAATATATAGCTGTTACTTTTGTAATGAAGGAGTGATGATAACTAATTCACCTTTTCTGAACACTTTTCCTGTGCTGAGTTTAAATTTAATCCTTGATTATATTTTATTATTGTTTTAAGAAATGTAAGAAAATATGTAAAGAAAATACTTAAGAAAATAAAACAAAAACTAGTGCTATTATTTTCCCATGGTCACTGGGTGACAGAATTAGAATGCACATTCTTCAATTAAATGCTGATCTATTTACTGTTGACTTTCAGGCAGTGATGGTTCATATTACTTTTATACTTTTGTATACTTGTTGCTAGAGATTTAAAGATGGGGATGTGCCTACAGAAGTAGGAACTAATGCAAACAAGCAATTGAAAATAGCATGGTGTTTAATTATTTCAGTGGTATTAAATCCAAATGTTTCCCATGTATACTATTTTACTTAATTTTAATTGTCTTTTTTTATAAACATACATATTTTCTGTGATAAAGGCTAAAAAGAACCCAGGACTAGAATATTCTGACAAGAGGCAGCAGCAAATGTTTAGTGTAAACCATATAGATTCTAAACAGCAAATAGCAAGCATGTAGGAAAAATTTCCAGAGTTATATGGTTTTGGGCATTTGGGTAAAATATAATCTAAAAAAAAATACACATAAGTTATAGAATTGAATTAAAATTATATATGAAGTATAAAAATTCGAATCTTGAAGAGATTTATTCACTTTTTCAAATTCTAGGTCACTAACATAGTAAAGCTATGTGCATGTCTGAAGATATTAATAAATTAATTTGTTTGCACATTTACTTGTATATTTAATTGCCTGTGACTGATACTCCAGGCATTGTAAGAGTAAATAAATCCTACAAATTCCTGGTTATGACATGGGATTAGTTTATTTAATGAATATATCCAACATGTCCTTGCTTTGGGGCTGTAACACTGATTCACTTCAAGACAACACTGAAACATTCCTCTTGTTTCCTATTAGCTTATTTTTATTTCCTCCTAATAATACTACATTTCCCTAATTATTTTTGGATTCATTTTATAATTCAATTTCTCTTATTAGGTAAAATGAAATAATCTCTAGGGTTATTTTCATTAATATTTCAACAAACATCTGTCTTACTAGTGGAGACCTTTGCATGACCTAGGGAAAACAATATGCTATCAACTAGAATTAATATTATTCCAATAGGCTATATAGAGGCAACAGCAAGAAAGTAAAGAATAGATAAAATTATTTCCAAGCTGGTACTGATAAGAGGTAAGAAAAAAATAAAACAGATGTGTGGCATTCTTTTTAGTGTTCTTCTCAGTGTGAAGTAAATAGCCCCATAAAATATGCTGTTTTGACAATACTGATAGAAATTTTCTTTAAAAGATGGCATCTGAGGAAGTAAGCTAGGAGATTTTATAATAAATTATTTTATTGTTTTCTTCTTGGAAAAACAGTATTACAGTGAAAATTGGTATACTTTTTCATTGCATCTCTTACCAGAATGCTTTCAAGAGTTGCTTTTGGTTTATCGGCAGCAGTGTGCTCTTAGCCCAACACCCCTCTGTGTCCCCTTTAGCAGAGCACCACTTTGGTTCATAACTCTTCAACCAGAACAAAAGCTTTCGCTCAAATGGCTTTGGTATAACTCAGACAGTAGAGCCAGAAAGTACTGTGAACTTTTAAAGCATTTTCACAACAAAACGCACATTTCAAATTGGAAATTTCTGTAAGATAAGATAAAGCTCACAGTGTTCTTTTATTGATGCACTATGCAATGCAATTTTTGTACTCTCATATCTCCTGTAATAGAAAATATGACCTGAAGCTACACATAACACCAGTATTTGGAAGCATTACAGACCTTAGTAAAGTGTATTATGCCTTGGTGATACATTCAAAAGAAATCCAAAAGCATATAAATCTAACTATTGCCCTTAAACTACACCTTTGGGTGAGATTTCAAGTTTTCAGAATCTGAATGTTTCTTAGCAGGTTAGAAATTTAGAACCATTGGCTATTTCTCAAACGAATGCTTGACCTCTTCCCAGATGGGAATTAGAAAGGATAAGAGGATAGTATAAAAACAGAGAAGCTATTTTTATAATAGAGACATCACAGTAATGTTAAATAATATATCATCTATACATATACAAACACATACACATTCATAAGGCACATGTATAAAAGCCTTTTATCAAACTTTCTCCCTTTGTCCTGATTCACTTTTCTAAACATCACCCTTTACCACTTGATATATCGAATATATTTAAATTTGTTTTCTATCTTAGTTATCTATCAATAATGAAAAAGTGAATACAGAAGGAAACTACATGCTATTTTCCCTTATTCCATGACTATGTCTCTCAAAACGCAGGGTCAATATCAATTTATTTTATTTTAAAGCATTTGTGCACCTACTATATGTGTAACACCTACTTGGTACTTGTGAGGCTATAATAAGAATAAGATGAGGAACTGTCAAACATACAGTTTTCTGAAATTGCTCTTCTGTGGCAGAGAATGAAATGTCTCTTGTCATTTCATCTGTTGTTAGTGGAGAAACAATTACCATTACCACAGTGTTACATAATAAACAGAATTTTCTTTTTTTTTTAGGGAAGATAAAAAATATCTTTAAACAACCAATTGGTTAGTTTTTTCAAGAACATAAATACATGTAAGTACGTTTATGTAAATTATCAGTAATGAAACATTTATATAAATTTTTAATTGATATACATTACAAGTAATGAAAAATGTTTTATATATTAGAAAAATATATGCAAAGAATCAGAATTAGTGTGAAGATGTGGTGCTAACTATAGTATAATATGATATAATATAATATAATATGATATAATATAATATAATATAATATAATATAACGTAACATCTTAAGGTTTCAATCAATTCAATTTCTAGATTAGGAACACAAATCTAAAATATTTAAACTATAGATCGATGTTTAAGATATGGAAATTACAAGTCTAAGTATAACTTAAAATGAGATATATGTAAAATTAGAGAGGCGATTTCTGTCTTGGATGACACAGTACACTTATGACTACAGGGAGAAACTAATTTTTTGAAGAAGAAGATTGAGAAAAGATGTTTTAAAAATTCTTCCATACAATGATTTAATTATTTGTAGATTAAAATGTTTTGAAAATTATTTGCTTATAATGCTATTTATTTTGTAGATATATTTGTGTATTTCTAAAATTATACTACCAGCACATAGATGTATAGTGTTAAATCATAGTTTGATTTACTTCTGTGATTTATGCTGCATTGAAATTTATGCTGATATACGAGTTATAAATATTTAATTTCTGGAGATTTTTAAAACAATAAAAACATATTTAGTAATAATGCATTAATATAATGATATGGAAGATTATATGATTACAAAAAACAGCACTTAGTTAAAGTAGATGCTGGAGTCTTGCACAACTCAGTATTAAAACTCATCATTACAATATATTTCCCAGCTTTTTCTTTCACGTTTTCCTAGCATATGATGCTCGTGTTTTGAAGTAAATATTTGAGTAGTGAAATATTTTAATAGTATCTTTATATTTATTTTTAAAATAAGAAATAATTATTTCAAAAAAATTCTAAAAATTTTAATGATATTAATAAAAATAATCAATTTTTAAAAATATGACTGAAGTTATCTGGGCGAAGTGGCTTATGCCTGTAATCCCAGCACTTTGAGAGACTAAGGCAGGCCGATCACGAGGTCAAGAGATCAAGACCATCCTGGCCAATATGGTGAAACCCTGTCTCTACTAAAAATACAAAAATTAGCCAGGCATGGTGGCAGGCACCTGTAGACACAGCTACTAGGGAGGCTGAGGCAGGAGAATGGCTTGAACCTGGGAGGTAGAGGTTGCAGTGAGCCGAGGTCGCGCCACTGTACTCCAGCCTGGCAACAGGCTCCACTCCGTCTCAAAAAAATAAAATAAAATAAAAATGACTGAAGTTATTTTAATAGTGATAAAAATAAAAAAGTACCCCCCAAAATAGAAAAGTTCCAAGGACTGAATTTTAAATACATAAATCATAAAACTACATGTCTTCTAAGACACGCTAGTATTTGCTCCTTCAACACCAATTATATTTTAAGCATGTCACTAAAAACTGTGGGTGTATTTATTAATTATTTATTAATTACCCAATATAAGAACCAGGAGATCACTATGTGCGTGGTTAAGAAATGCAAAGCATGGTGCTGTGGATGTCGAAGTTTTGCACTGAACGGGTGAAGACAGTTCAATTTGTATGTTTTCAGAAGCAAATGGATCATTGAAGATTTTCAGCACTTCTAACTCTAACATTTTATCTTTAAAGTCATGTTGATTAATTTGAGTTACTTTCTGCAAACATTTCAATTAAACTATTGTTTCTCTGAGCCTGATTATAATCCTCAAGAAGCCAATTTTCAACCTAATTTCTCTTCCTCTTCTTCCTCTTTCCCCCACTTCTTTCTCCTCTTTCTCCCTCTCTCTCCTTTTCTTTTTTTCTCCTCTCCTCACTCGCTGTCTCTCCCTCTCATTTAATCTCTCTAACCTCTAACCTCCAATCAGAGTGGTTTCCAAATCCCTTAGCTGTTTTTGTTGTTTAGCAATATCAAAAGTATGGAGGACGGGACAAATCTAGATTCCCTTTGTGGACAGTGGAGGAAAGAAAAAAGAATAAGACAAAAGAATTAAAAAAATAAATAAAAAAGAATAATATGATATCTGCCAAAGGAAAAAGGAGAGTTTGGAAAGCCTTTTAAATATAATTAGCTCACTGTTCTAAAAGTAAAAATATACAAACAAGTATAGAAAAAACAAAAAGTATAAAACCTTTTTAAATTGTTTTACAAGTTTAGGAAAAATGTACACAAAAGTATAGAAAAGAATTGACTGGGAAAATGTGTAACTATGCTTACAAACTATTTCAAGTAGAGAGAGCATCATGAGTAATTATTTTCTCTATATTATTTCTACTGTTTCAAAAGACTCAATGCACATAGATTTATTTTTTAACTTAGAAAAATATTGGGTTATTGTGTAAATAAATATTAACAAATATCTCCATTGTATTATTTTTAAATGTTTTTCAGGGTTAAAAAATGGTCCTTACACTTTCGTTTAAAAATCATTTTTGTTACAAGAATATAGTTATTCTCAATTGTGAGAAGTCAAAAATTAAACTACAAACTTAAATGTAAGAATTTTATATTTGCATTACCAAATAATTCAGTTTTTTTTTTAAGAAATCAATGAAGGCAAATGAAAATAGAAATGCACCTTAGAAATTTAGAATACCGTTACACATTTTTTAAGGTAATTTACACACCCTTTCTAAATTAGTCTGTTTTCAAGAGGAAGGCACATGTGTGGCCTGGCTCCCATGTTATAGGAACTCTATGGAGGGAAAATAGTGGTATTCAACAGTAGCTCAAATAAAGTGACCTACGGAGTAGAAAAAAAGAAAGACTCAAGCAAATGTAAATAATTGTTCATTATATTTGCAATGAAAGGAGAAAGTACATTAATAAATTAAGAGACATTGTTATGAGAATTTATGAATCAAAATAAAAAGAAAAGCAAACTAAAAACCATATTAATATAGAAAAAAATATGCTTCCTCCCTTAGATATTAAGAAAAAATATTTAAAACAATTTTCTAAATTATTTAGGTATCAGCTCCGTTAGTAAGTGACAGTTGCTTGATTGTTTAGTTGGAAATATTTTTAATGTGAAAGGAATACCCAAGATAAACATTCAGAATATAGAAAAAGATAAGAAAGAATCATGATAAACCATAGCACCCACAGATTATTACTCACACTTTGATGAGTGACATGCAAAAATACAACAGAGATGGTGAACTAAAGAAATAACTGCTCTTTGGGGAGACACATCTCTCCATTTTCATTTAAAAAGTTCTTCAATCACAGTTGTAAATTTTTTTTACATAGGCAGTGAAGTTTTCTTCCTAATATTCTCATACTGATATATATATTTATTTATTTTTATTAATCAATTTTTTATATTACCTAATTGGTTATTGCGATAGTGACAGGAGGCAGAGAAATTCTAGGCAGACAGGGTCGGATCTCTGGCAAAACCCCACCTTCAAACCAAAAAGCCTGAAACCCATGGTCTAAAGTGAGAACTTCTACCCCTGTTTTCCTGCTCAAATATTGTCTTTTCCTAAACTACACACAGCCTGCCCCATCCCTCATCCAGTCCCTATAAAGACCCCAGACTCAGTCGGAGAGAAGCAGAGAAGCAGCTGGACATTAGAGAGAAATGACTTGACTTCAGAGGGATGGCTTGATGAAGAAGTGTCCAGCCAGAGACTGCTAGACTTGGGAAGACTACCTGCCTGTCTCATCCCCTTTCTAGCTCTCCTTCCCACTGAGAGCCACTTTCATTGTTCAATAAAATCCTCCACATTCACCAGTCTTCTATTTGTTTGTGCAAACTCCCTTTTCCTAGACGCAGGACAAGAGCTAGGGAGCCATAAGTGCTGATACCCAAAAAAAGGCTTTCACACTGGCTCTTTGCCCTCCCATGAGCTATTAACACTTAAGCCATCTGTGGAGAGCAGAGCAGAAAGAACATTGTAACATGATTTCTGTGGCTTCAGGGGTTGCAGGGACCCCCACAAGGTCATTGCCGTGTGGCCCACACCGAGTTTGCTCCTGCCCACACACAAAAATGGTCAGTAAGATTGTACACTCCCTCACCTATGTGCTCCCTCCAACAAGGGGTTGAGCTTGGTGAGCTGAGTAAATGGGGTTTGTTCCTGCCAAAACCCCAAAGCATTCGCTCAGGTTACTGCACTCATTTGCTAGCAGGCTTCCTCCTGCAAGGGATAGACAGGGGTAGGCTGAGTAGAGGAGACACCTCTGTCACAAGTCCCAAGAAGGGGTAAAGAAAATATCCTGCATCAATTGTATGTTGAAGAAAATTATTTATTAACCTATTATTTATTAAGTTTATTAAGATATTGCTTAATAATTCAATTAGTCTTATAAAATGTTTTATTTCATCAAATATTCAAATGTATTAAACTACATAGTGCTATGTAATATACTTTCTTAAGTTATTTTTACTTTCTGCTATGTGTGGTTTACATTTTTATTTAATTTAAGCTTTAACGTGTTTATGCTTCGTTTTATTTTGCTTTGCTTTATTAAGCTAGTGATTTCTAAAATCATGTTTTTAAAGAGCAAATATTGATAATCTAGAATTGTTTTACATTATGTATTTATTTATTTACTTGTATTTTTTGTGAGTCGTTTTGCTGTTATTGTTGGTCAACTTTTGTTTCCACTGCTTATTGTTTCTAATACATTAAGGTTGTTGCTAAAATGTTAACCTTTTCAAAAAGATCTTTTCCCATTTTATCTAAAATACTTCCACAATCACTCATATCTCACTTATTTATTGTATGACTTTTAGTTAAAATTTATTATATCATTATGTATTTATATTTCATTATCCCCTACACTGGAATATATGTAACAAGTCTGTCTTTTCTTCAGTCCTTTATGCATTACACCACTTGCAGATTTTAAGTGTATATTTTTTGAACATAAGAAACAATCTTGAGACTAACCTCTTTGTCTAGGCAAGTAAATTTGCTGGGGAAAAAAGAGAATAAATTCTTACTTATGTAGTCCATAGGTCTTAGAAACTGAAACTTTAAATGGAGCAACGTATAATGAAACCGATTTAGCATAGGCTAATTGATATCAGCAAGTCTTAAGTTCCTACAATATATTTCTGGTCACAAAAACATCATCGGACTTCTAAATAAACGCCAAAACACTTCTAATATTAAATGCTGAAACAAATTGGAGCTATGCATAAATTTAAGAAAGATTAATAGAAACAAGATAATTATTATTGCATATTTCAGTTCAGCATCCCAGGTGGCCAGAGCATCTCCTGGCAGCTCAGGGCAGAAAGAAGGAGCCAGTCCTGAACATGCCATTATCCCATCACAGGGCAAACTCACACACACCAACAGTCACTGAGACTAGGACCACTTAGACAAGACAGCTAAGTTGATGTGCACAGCTGGGGGATGTGGAAGGAAACTGGAATAACTGGAAAAAAACCCACCTGGACACGAGAAGAATGTGCAGACCCCACACAGAGAGTGGCCCAGCTGGAAATTAATTTTTATTTCATCAGTGTTATAATAAATAATGTTGTAAGAGGACCTACTGCATAAATTATGTGGTAGCTCTTTGAGTGCTGCCAGCCCTGTAATTCTCCACTAGATTTTCCATGTTTCTTGCTTGGAGCACTCAGTCTGGCAACCTTTCTCTCTGTGACATAAATATATAAGTATTCTAAAATAAGTCTTTTTTTTATTTCTTATTTTTATTTTTGAGACGGAGTCTCGTGCTGTCGTGAGGCTGGAGTGCAGTGGCGCGATCTCAGCTCACTGCAACCTCCGCCTCCAGGGTTCAAGCGATTGTCCTGCCTCAGCCTCCTGAGTAGCTGGGACTACAGGTGCATGCCACCACACCCGGCTAATTTTTTGTATTTTTAGTAGAGATAGGGTTTCACTCGTCGCGAACTCTCGAGCTCAAGCAATCCACCGGTCTCGGCCTCCCAAAGTGCTGGGATTACAGGCGTGAGCCACCGCGCCTGGCCCAGATTAATTTTAGACTTTGACAAATTTAATATTCATCTTAAAATCTCCAAAGAACTAAGACAACAGAAATTCAGGATGTTATCTCCAAAAGAGTAGAGTGAAAAAAAAAATAAAATGGAGAAAACAATATATCTCAATCAGTATGAAATAAGGCAAGAAAGGCAAGAAAAAGAAGCAAAATATCAAGACTTATAGAAATCACAAAATAATGTTGTGGAAATAATCCAATTTTATAACTAGTTACAATAAATAGAAAGGGATAAAATAAAACCAACAAAATAAAGTCTGCAAGATTAGCTATAAGAAATATAGTTATTTACATGAGATTCATATTAAGCTCACACATGGAAGGATTAGAAGTAAAGTTTTAGATAAATATAAACAAAAAGAAAACTGAAGTGGTCATATTAATATTAGGAAAATAGATATTTAACATGAAAAATTATTACCATGTATAAGTACGTCACTTCAAGTGAAAAAAAGAGAAATACCGTGATTTTAAACTTGTGTACATGTAAAAACACAGTTTTGATTTTTTTTTTTTACTAAAAGGAAAATAAAAGCTGACAGAACCATAAGTAAAGATTTCCAAATAAACAGAAAAATTTAACCGAATCTTTCAAATTTTTAATAACAGAGAAAAGTCGAAAACATTCAAAAGCCTTGAATAGAAAAATTCACAAGCTTGATCTAATCAATATATTTAGAATAGCATGCCGCAACTTCAGAATACACATACTTTTTAAATACAAAAGAATCCTTAAATAAAATTGGTCGCATGTTAGGCAATCAAACATGTCACAACAGATATCAAAAAGGCAGGCTTTTAAGGACCATATTTTATTACCACAACTTAAAAGGGAAAAAGATAATATACTAACACTACAAATCTTAATATTTCAGGAGAATCGCAGTTCCATAATTTTTCTGGAAACTCGTAGATGTGCCCCATAAATAGCAAGCTTACTTTCTGAAATAACATGAGGCCCCAAAGCCCTGAAATTAAAGAGTTCCTGGCCCATCCAATCTCACAGCAGCCTGCCTGCCCTTTCCTTTCAACATGACAGATGATGCTGTGTCCTCCTTCAACAGCGACTTCCTGGAAGGTGGGGTGGTAGAAGCCATCTCTAAGGCAGCAGTCGCACCCATTAAGTGGTGCAAGCTGCTGCTGCAGGTGCAGCATGCCAGCAAGGAAATTACCACACATAAGCAATACAAGTGCATTATAGACTGCATGGTCCATATTCCCAAGGAGAAGAGAGTCCTGTCCTTCTGGCGTTGTAACCTGGCCAACGTGATCAGATACTTCCCCACCCAGGCTCTCAACTTTGCCTTCAAAGATAAATACCAGCAGATCTTCCTGGGTAGTGTGGACCAGAGGATGCACTTTTGGCACTATGTTGCAAGGAACCTGGCATCAGGCAGTGTGCTGGAGCCACATTCTCGCGTTTTGTGTACCCTTTTGATTTTGCCTGTACCCATCTACCAGCGGATGTGGGTAAAGCTGGGGCTGAAAGGGAATTCAGAAGCCTTGGTGACTGTCTGGTTAATATCTACAAATCTAATAGGATTAAAGGCCTGTGCCAAGGCTTTACCATGTCTGTGCAGGGGATGATCATCTACCCAGCTGCCTACTTCAGTATCTGTGACACTGCCAAGGGATTGCTTCCGGATTCCAAGAGTACTCACATCATCATCAGCTGGATGATTGCATAGCCTGTCATTGTCGTTGCAGGGTTGATTTCCTATCCATTTGACACTGTTCACTGCTGAATGGTGATACAGTCAGGGCATAAAGGAACTGACATCATGTACACAGGTTTTTGTTTTTTTTTTTTTTTTTTTTTTAGATGGAGTCTCGGTCGCCCAGGCTGGAGTACAGTGGCATGATCTAGGCTCGCTGCAACCTCCAACTCCCGGGTTCAAGTGATTCTCCTGCCTCAGCCTCCTGAGTAGCTGGGATTACAGGCGTGAGTCACCAAGTCCAGCTAATTTTGTATTTTTCGTAGAGATGGGGTTTCACCATGTTGGCCAGGCTGGTCTTGAGTACACAGGCATTTTTGACTGCTGAAGAAAGATGGCGCTTGATGAAGGAAGCAAAGATTTTTCAAGGGTGCATTGTCCAGTGCTCTCAGTGTCATGAGTGATGCTTTTGTGCTTGTCTTGCATCATGAAATCAAGAAGTACCCATAGGTTGCTTCCTAGAATTTTTCCCTCTGTGAACAGGCATGTGGTATTATATAATATTTCATAAGCATTCTTGACAGACTCATGGCTGTCAATTTATCAGTGGCAACTATTTACTGGTTGAAAATAGGAAGCAATAATATTCATCTAGCTAGTTTTCTCTTCTTTGTTTGTTGTTTGTTTGTTTGTTTGAGACGAGGTCTCACTGTGTCACCCAGGCTGGAGTGCAGTGGTGAGATCTCAGCTCACTGAAACCTCTACCTCCCAGGTTCAAGCAATTATCCTGTCTCAGCCTCCTGACAGCTGGGACTATAGGTGGTCACCACCATGCCAAGCTATTTTTTTTTTTTTGTATTGTTAGTAGAGACAGGGTGTCTATATGTTGGCCAGGCTGGTCTTGAACTCCAGACCTTATGTGATCTGCCCATCTTAGCCTCCCAAAGTGATGAGATTACAGGCATGAGCCACTGCGCCCGGCTACTAGTTTTCTCTTAAAACCATTTTCATGATATGATGATGGGACTCAATTATATTTTTTATTTCATGGATGGGAAGAATCAATATTGTGAAAACGGCCATACTGCCCAAAGTAATTTATAGATTCAATGCTATTCCCACTAAACTACCAATGATATTCTTCACAGAATTAGAAAAAAAAACGACTTTCAAATTCATATGGAACCAAAACAGAGCCTGAATACCCAGGACAATCCTAAGCAAAAAGAACCACACTGGAGGAGTCATGCTCCCTGACTTCAATCTGTACTACAAGACTAAAGTAACCAAAACAGCATGATACTGGTACACATAGCCCAATGGAAGAGAATAGTGAACTCAGAAATAAGACTGCACCTACCACCAACTGATCTTTGGCAAACCTGACAAAAACAAGCAATGAGGAAAAGACTCCCTATTTAATAAATGGTGCTGGGAGAACTGGTTAGCCATATGCAGAAAATAAAACCTGGACCCCTTCTTTATACCTTATACAAAAATTAACTCAAGATAGATTATAGACTTAAATGTAAAACCCAAAACTATAAAAACCCTAGATGAAAATCTAGGCAATACCATTTAAGACATAGGCATTGGCAGAGATTTCATTACTAAAATGCCAAAAGGTATTGTAACAAAAGCAAAATTTAACAAATTGGGTCTAAACAAACTAAAAAGCTTCTGCACAGCAAAATGAACCATTATCAGAGTGAACAGAAAACCTACAGAATGGGAGAAAATTTTTGCAATCTATCTGACAAAGGTCTAATATCCAGAGTCTACAGGCAACTTAAACAAATTTACAAGGAAAAGACAAGCAACCCCATTAAAATGTGGGCAAAGGATATTCACAGACACTTTTCAAAAGAAGACATTCATGTGGCTAAGAAACATATGAAAAAAAATCTCAAAATCACTGATCATTAGAGAAATCCAAGTCAAAACCACAATGAGATACCATCACATGCCAGTCAGAATGGTGATTATTAAAAAGTCAGGAAACAATAGGTGCTGGTGAGGTTGCAGAGAAAAAGGTATGCTTCTGCATTGTTGGTGGGAATGTAAATTAGTTCAACCATTGTGGAAGACAGTATGAGAATTACTCAGAGATCTAGAAGCAGAAATACCATTTGACCCAGCAATCCCATTACTGGCTATACACCCAAAGGAATATAAATCATTCTGTTTTAAAGATACATCTATGTGTAAGTTCATTGCTCCACTATTCACAATAACAAAGACATGCAATCAACCTAAATGCCCATCAGTGATAGACTGGATAAAGAAAATGTGGTACATATACACCATGGAATACTATGCAACCATAAGAAGGAACAAGATCATGTCTTTGCCGGGTCATGGATGGAGCTGGAAGCCATTATTCTTAGCAAACTAATGCAGGAACAGAAAACGAAACACAGCATATTCTCACTTACAAGTGGGAGCTGAACGATGAGGACACATGGACGCATGGCTGGGGAACAACACACATTGGGGTCTGTCAGGGGAAGGGGAGGGGGTGCATCAGGAAGAACAGCTAATAGGTGCTGGGCTTAAAACATGCATGATGAGTTGATCTGTGCTACAAACCACCATGGTATATGTTTACCTATGTAAAAAGACTGCACATATACACCAGAACTTAAAATAAAAGTTTATTTAAAATAAATAAATAAATAAAAGAATAAAAAACTAAAAATAAAATAAACATGAACATATACTGGATAATTTACAAGTCAGAAATTTGCTCAGTTCTTTTTCTCAGTTCACTTTAAATCACATTTATGAAGTAATTTTCATTATTACTTTTCATCATTCACAAGCAGAAACTAAGATTTGAAAGGGTCAATCAGTAACCCACCAACTATCACACAACTGGAAAGATGGAGAGCTAACAATTAGAAAGTTTGAAAAATTTTTATATTGCAAAGTGAATTATATAGCATTTCCACAAATATTTTTCTCCATTATAAATTTTGTGTAGACCTTTTGTTATTTTCAAATGTCCTTTTTGAAACACTTCGGCACATGTTTGCCAAATACATAATCATTACTTTATTTCAGAAGAAGAGAGGAGCCATAGATAGATATTACTTTGTCATTACATTTTTAGTCTTCAGTGGCTACACTTGTTTTTAGATGGTGTTGCAAAAAAAGCTTTTCAATGACATATTTGAAGAACAAACAATTTGTTCATGTCAAAGTTATTTATGTTAAATTGCCTTGAATAGATATAAAAAATATCTCTCAGAGAACCTAATGAATTTGTGAAAGGGTGATCTAAAATTAAGCAAGCATTCTAAGTGCATGTGTATTTACACACATGCACACACATATTTGTTTCATATCTTACTTTCGTTATAAAAGAGCCTGAATATTCACATTCACAGATAATATTTGATCATCTTAAGTCCCATTCTGTATAAAAGAGTTTGCTGAAAAAAGAGACTGTATAAAAGTCCTGTACTCTATAAAACAAGTATTATCAGATATTATTTTATATAATTCACTTTACAATTTTGCCCAGAAAAACATACTTTTTTCTATTATATATTACAAAAAAGGCAAAAATATTATTAGAAAAAAATAGAAATTTCCAAAACTCACCCTTGTAACTACATACATATGGTTTTGTTTTACAAAAAGGTAAAATATAAAATGTACAAATCTCATAAATATGTGTTCATATGTTATGTGTTTTTTTAAAAAATAGAAAAATAAAATTAATCTGAAATTGAAAGTTTATGAATGGGAGAATTTTGTTACTTAGGCGAAAAGGTTGATCCATTGCTTATTTCCCCAAAAAACTGTATAATCCTAGACCACAAACAGGCCAATATTTATCAATAGGAGTCTGAAAAATTAATGTGAATTGCAAATACATGTACTTGATATGTTACATTTTCTAAGTGTTTACCAGAGGCTGGAGGGGTATAGGGGAAAGGGAAGATAAGGGTCAATTAGACTGAAGAAATAAGGACTTTTTCCCATGAGATCTATTGGACCACATGGAGAATGTGGTAGATGATAACATATTGTACATTTCAAATTTGCTAAGAGAGTACATTTCATATTTTGTCACAACAAAAAGTCATAAGTATTTAAGGTGATGGATATGTCAATCAGCTTCATTTAATGATTTGAGATTGTGTTAATAAGTCAAAATATTGTTTTGTACCCCTTAAATATTTACAATAAATATTTACTATAATTTTTCAATTTACAATTAAAACATAAAATTAAAAAAAAATACTCATTGAGATCAAAAGCAAGAACAATGGGGACAAGAACAATAGTGAGAAAATGAGATTGGATGAGCAGGCACCAATATTATAAATAAATAGAAAGGAGAGAGTAGAATATAAAATACAGAAGAGTAATTGATTATTGCATTATTAGTTTCATATTTTATACTACATATTTCGATCATAAATCACATATTTTACTTTCTGTACTAGAAAAGAAAGAGCTTTGGGGAAACAAATGTGAAAATATGTATTCTATTCTCACTGTCTACACTTAATTTCAGGATCCTACTGAATTTTATGTGTTTGTTTATTTCTCTTCTGAGCCAGTTATAAGCAGATTCTGCCTAGCTGGAACTTTCCCTCAAATATATTTCCTTTTATTTTAATTAAGATAGAATATCAACCTTTAAATGTTATCACAATACGTGCTGAGAAATAGGGGGAAAGTCTGCCTACAGAAAAGCAGCTCAAACAGGGGTAGTGATTGTAAATGTACTGTGATAGTGTCTGTGGATATTGGATTAGGGCAACGGCTAGTCTAGTAGCTCATCCAATAAATTTTTCTGTATCATTCAGAAAATACAAAAAGGAAAGAGGAGACACCACCTTCACCCAGCAGCCTGCACCAAATAACAGCAGCTCAGCTTTTTTAAGGTTGATTTTTGCCCAGAAAAACATAAGCCTTTTTCATCAGCATAAATTGGCATTTTCTCCTTTTGTTTTCAGGGATATCCTGTCTCTAGATTTGGGAAATCAAACCCAAACAAAATGCAACCAAACCAAACCAAAACAAAACAAAAAGACAGAACCAGAGAGAAAATACAGGTTGGAAATGTCATTACCCATTTTCTTTATCTAGCTGAATTTGTTTCACAGTAAAAATTTTTGTTACATTTTGAACATACATTGACAGCCTGTCCTGGTTTTCAACAACATTGTGAGTTTTTGTCTATGTTCTCTGTTTCATACCTGTAGGAAAATTGCACAGGGTCTACTCTAACTAGCTTTCCAAATGATAACTCTGCATATCTCATCAATACTCATTGTGTGGTTCAATTAAAACTCAGATTTTTTTCCAACAAAATTTATTGGAGACTGGTGTTTCCCAAACTTTGCGCCTAAGTAGTCGTAAGTTTCACTAGTTAAGGTATTATGTGGGCTTAAGTGATATTGTAAAAATGAATCCAGAAGGGAGTACAGTAATTAAATGATACCAGTCTTTTGACTTGTCAGGGAGCTACTGGCAAAGAACCTCTGAATGGTGTTCTCTAGGCAGTGAATCTGACAGAATAATATTTCAATTTCAACTGTATGCTCTTAACCAGTTATGAAAATATAAGATGAAATCTCAATATAAAATGGAAGATTTTATTGGTTATATTTTGGTGTTTCTCTATCCAGATACAAAGTCATCCTATCACAGATGAATATCAATTAGGTTCATAATAAGTCTCTCTCCAATAACACGCTGCTTGCAAACTTTCTTATTCTACTTATGTCTAAAATCGACAATCTGATGGCTTGTCTCAGTGCCCTCTCATGTATTATATTTAAGCTGGCAAGCCAAGAATCACTAAGTGATTCCTATTCTCATTCTAATAATTTTAAAGATATATACATATTTGTAGATTTAAAAAAATAATTTCAAAAGAATGTAAAAATAGCTAATAGTAGGGTAATATTTATGCACTAACTACTATTTATATACTTTTTTTTTAAGCTGGAGTTTTGCTATGTGGCCTACCGTGGACTTAACCCTTTGACTCGAGCAATCCTCTCACCTCAGCCTGCTGGGACACTTTTTTTGAGCCATGTATTTTATATGTAATACACATACAAATTCATTTCCACAAGAAGAACCTAAGGCACAGAGAGGTTATGTAGTATGCCTACATTCACAGAGTTATTAAATATTGAGGACAAAATTCAACCCAGCAATCTCTTAGGCATCATATGATACTACCCTCATTGCAGTCACATGTTGTAATCATCTGGGATGGCTACTGCCACTCAAAAGCATACATTTCCCTTTGAATTGCTGATTTTGCTAAACTAGAAAATAACAGGAGAGAAGAAAAATCCACCAGAGAAGCAACATTCAAGAAACTGTTAAAAACATGTTTATAATATTTGCCAAAAAATTTACTATGAATAAGATTTATTAACTTTGCCATGAAATATACAGGATAAATATGCCCAGTTAAATCTGGACACAGTTAGAAAATGTTTACAGTAAATAAAAATTGTTTATCTGAAATTCCATTTTAACTGGTATCCTGTGTTTTCATTAGCTAAACATAGCAACTCTAATTTTATGAGTTAATAGGTGTTACAAGTGAAAAAATCAAAATAATTTTAGGTGATTTAAAACATTCATAAATTATACTAGATAGCTTCAACTTTTATAAATTCAAATACTTACAATTTGATTTTTAATCAAATAAAAATAAATATTTAAATCTGTATTTGACTATTGAAAAAACATATACTTGATTCAACGTGGTTTAGAAAACTGACAAATGACAGAAATATTGTATATGTAATATGAGTATATGTATGTGTGTATAAATGTATTTATATTTGTTCATGTGTATGTATGTGTATTTTTCTGTGCCCCAAACACATAATTGAGCTAAAGAAACAAAATGAATCTGTGCATAGTAGAAATGAAGAAAATATTCTAAATGTCAATGGGACAGACATCAGCGTCATCTATGCCTCACATCTAGAAGCTGAGTTTGGCTCTATTAATATGAGGACACTAAAAGTGCTGCACAGAAAAGAGGAAAGTGCATGAAACATAATAAAGGATGTGCTAACTCGATCAGAAAAATGCAAATGAAGACAGCAATGGAACATGATCTCTGCTCTTGATATTGGGAGAATTTTCATATCTAGCAAAATTAAGTGTTTGGAGGAATGTAGAATGAAAGCAACTCTCGTATACCAAATTAGGAAAATAAGAGCAGTTTAGCAATGTCTAATTTCATCAATGGGAGATGTACTCTTTGATCAGCAATCTCATTGTGGCATAGCAGTACAGCTACAATATTTTTGCATAATATCTTAAGTTAATGTTTATTTGCTATACTATTTTATAACTTTTTGAATCCCTGAATTATTCAAAAAGAATTATTTAAAATTATGAAAAATAAAAGCTATTTTAAAATAACTATTGGAGAAAAAAATTCTCTAAGTAAACAAGCTTCCATATCTAAGGAAAATGAGACAATGGAGCTATTCTGAGGGAAAAGAATGTTTCTAATTTAGAATTCTAAACAAACTTTATTCAGAAGTAGGAGAGTAAAATATATTATTGTATATTATACTACATCATATAAAGTTTATACATTACATATAACATTTTCCAAAAATTTTTCCAGAAACAGGATGACGTGGACTATTGAAATGAGGATGTAAAGTCAATGAAGGACATGGAAATGCAGAAAACAGGGCACCCAACACAGGAGAGAAGTGAAATAAACCCTTACAATGGAGAGTTAAGCAAAGTCCCACAATAAGATATGTGTAGTAGGAATACTTAACACTGAGCCTAAGTTAGAACAAGAATTCAGAGGCTTCGAGAGTGAGGTTTCTAGGGAAAAAACAACAACAAAAAACAATCAAACATTAAATTAATAGATTACATGATGCAATTAACTGTTTAAAGTTTGTCAGGAGATACGAAGATCAGTTAGAGAGACAGCATACAAAGCAAGCCTCAGATAATTCAGAAAGATTAAAAATTTTGACAGAAAGTCACATATTATAACGGTTCAGCTGTACACAATATATACATAAATATATTGATATTGAGTATTATCCAAAAATTGTGTTAAATTTTTGTTAGAATTTAGGCATGGGTTTGCACAATAGAGTAAGGAGAAACGCAGTAAGTTATATTTAAAATGTAAGAGAAAAGCACAAACTAGTAGAATTTTAAATTCATTAACATTGAATACATACTGAAAGAGTAAATTTTAAATGTAAAAATGTTTTCCTCAATGGAAGAGAAATTATTATTAAAAAGGAGTAGACAGAAAATTGTGACACTTTGTTATAAATGTGTAATATTTACTTTTAGTTGATTTTTTTATTTCTATGGATTTAGGAGTACAAGTGCAGCTACATTACACAGACGTTTTGCATAGTGGTAAACTCTGGGATTTTAGTGTACCCATCACCAGAATACTGTACATTGTATCCGAAAGCTAGTATTTCATCCCTAACCTGCCTCCCACCCTTCCACTTTCTGGAGTTTCCAATGTCTATTTTCTACTCTGTATGTCCATGTGTACTCATTATTTAGTTCCCACTTATAATTGAGAACATGCTGTTTTAGATTTTCTGTTTCTGAGTCATTTCACTAAAGATAATGGTCTCCAGTTCTATTTGCGTTACTGCAAAAGACATGCAAAAGACATGATTTCATTCTTTATGGCTGAGTAGTATCCCATGGTGGGTGTGTGTGTGTGTGTGTGTGTGTGTGTATAGACCTATATATACATATATGTATTTATATTGGCAACAACACCACCTAGAAATATATTTAACCAAGGAGATATGAGACCTCTGAACACTGATGGAAGAAATCATAGCTGACATAAACAAATAGAAAACATCTATGCTCATGGATCAGCAGAATCAATATCCTTAAAGTGACCATACTGCTCAAAGCAACCTACAGATTCAGTGCTATGTCCTGTCAAACTACCAACATCATTCTTTACAGAATTGGAAAAAAAAAAAAAAATCCTAAAATTCACCTAAATCAAAAAAGAGCTCAAATAGTCAAAGCAATTCTGAGCAAAAGAACAAAACCAGAGGCATTACATTGCCTGACTTCAAATTATACTACACTGCTGCAGTAAACAAAGCAACGTGGTACTGGTATAAAAATAAACATATGCTTTGTGGGGCTGAGGTGGGTGGATCACTTAAGGTCAAGAGTTCGAGACCAGCCAGGCCAACATGGTAAAACCCCATCTCTACGGAAAATACAAAAATTAGCCAAGTGTGGTGGTGTGCAACTTTAATCCTAGCTACTCAGGAGGCTGAGGCAGGAGAATTGCCTGAAGGCATGAGAGGAGGTTGCAGTAAGCTGAGATCCTGGGCCATAGAGTGATACTCTGTTTCAAAAAAAAAAAAAAAAAAAAAAAAAGTATAGATCAATGGAACAGAATAGAGATCAGAGAAACAAAGTTACATACCTACAACCAACAAAGTAGATCTGGAATATTTAAATGTAACAGTGTGCTTGTATTGCTTTGAAGAGAAGAGGCTTGAATGAATCTAGCAAAATGTTTTCAGAAATTTTATGTAGATTATTATAAAACAATAATACTTGAAAGAAATAGAAATTAATGGAGAAATATGATTCTGATAGAAAGATGGTTAATGCTGATTGACATATATTTATTTTTATTTATTTATTTATTTATTTTTTTATTTATTTATTATTTTTTTTTTTTTTGAAACGGAGTCTTGCTCTGTCGCCCAGGCTGGAGTGCAGTGGCCGGATCTCAGCTCACTGCAAGCTCCGCCTCCCGGGTTCACGCCATTCTCCTGCCTCAGCCTCCCAAGTAGCTAGGTCTACAGGCGCCCGCCACCTCACCCGGCTAGTTTTTGTATTTTTTTAGTAGAGACGGGGGTTTCACCGTGTTAGTCAGGATGGTCTCGATCTCCTGACCTCGTGATCCGCCCGTCTCGGCCTCCCAAAGTGCTGGGATTACAGGCTTGGGCCACCGCACCCGGCGTGGCATATTTTTAAAAGTAAACACCAATTCACTTTTGGTTACCAAAAGTAGCCAAAATAAATAAACCAAAATTATGGTTTCAATATTTATTCATAAGCCTATAAACATGATGATAGTTATAAAAATCTAAGGTAAAAACTTAAACATGGCATATCAGACACTTGTTCAAAATTGGAGAGTTATAAAAAATAGTATATTTTTGCAGTAGACATATATTAGTGGCATCAAAATATGTATTAGTGGCATCAAAATATGTTTGAGAATTGTTAAGGCATATACAACATCTTGGTTAACTCTTGGTAGAATGGAAAGAAAAGTAATTCTAGGTTTTTATAATTCCCCTTAATATTTACACTTGATTTTTTCTCATCAAGGTAAATACAAATAATTTTAGAAATATATTTTTACTAAGTCTTTTAAAATAAGTTGACAGTTGGCCGGGCGCGGTGGCTCAAGCCTGTAATCCCAGCACTTTGGGAGGCCGAGACGGGCGGATCACGAGGTCAGGAGATCGAGACCATCCTGGCTAACACAATGAAACCCCGTCTCTACTAAAAATAGAAAAAAATTAGCCGGGCGAGGTGGCGGGCGCCTGTAGTCCCAGCTACTCGGGAGGCTGAGGCAGGAGAATGGCGTAAACCCGGGAGGCGGAGCTTGCGGTGAGCCGAGATAGCGCCACTGCACTCCAGCCTGGGCGACAGAGCGAGACTCCGTCTCAAAAAAAAAAAAAAAAAAAAAAAAAAATAAGTTGACAGTTTTGTAGAAGTAACAATTATGTTATTCTCATACTTCATTTTGAAAATAAGATTTAAATAAATTATATCCTTTCAATAACAGAAATAGTATAAACTAATTTGCAAACAAATTAATATTGATGATCACATAGATTAACAAAAGTATATGAACACAGTAGTTATGGGACCACTTATGACTGCTGTTTTCTTTATCTCTGAAGTCCACTTTTTAACAAACATGGTGCTTCAAAAAATTTTAATGTTTTAATGGGATACGTTCTAAACTTTCTTATTCCATTTAGCACAGGTAAGAGAAAACAAATGTATTCATTAAATTCACTAATTGCCAAAGAAATTTTATAAATTTGTAGCATTACTCTTTCATCTTATAAAATTCTCATTTAGTGGGATTAATTTTATAAAACAGAGTTCAGTAAACAGAGAAAACCATACCCATTATTTACAAGAACAACCCTTTCATATCATTAACAATATGTTCATATTTTACTTTTAATATTTTTACTCTTTTCTGCCTTATTTACTTATTATCTAACTTAAGAATTTGCTAATCATTTGTTGTAGGGATGTAAGACTCTGAGCGGTTTATAGGTAGAAGGATTGGAGAGGTGAGAATTATAATATATGTGACATCAGGTAATTCAGCAGACACGATAAATCGTCAGGGAAATGTGTCCATGGCTTTTGGAACTCTTTTGTATAATAATTCTTTTTAGAATCTGATAAAAACTATTAAATATCTTTTTAAATCAGTTACACATATGCACATAGTTTTGATTCAACTTCAGGAGTTTAGCAGGTTCCTGTAATGCAAATATAGAGGCACTTTCCTGGAACTTTTTTAGTGAAATTGCTCACGGTAAAAAAAAAAAAAGAAAAAAAAAAAAGATACTTTGTAGTGGTCATTTAAACATTATTTTTCTCCCAAACTATGGCATTTCAGAATATTCCAGAACATCATGCAGCATCACAGAATGTGAATATTACAAAAATTTTATGATGCACTCACACTGAAGCAGAAACTACGGTTTACACTTGGGGGAAAAAAAAAAAAGACATAAATAAGGAATGCTTTGCCCTCACAAGCCAGAAGACACCAATTGCAAGACAGGGTAGGAATTTATTGAATTACTATTAATATGGTGTAACAGGGAGGAGAAACAGGTAGATAAAAGTATAATTGTTTGATATAGTCTAACAGAATGCTTGCGATTTAAACATATAACCTGATACGTAATAGAAAATGAAACTAGAACTACCAAGAGGGGTAAGATCATGCGGGGCCTCAGGCCCCACATCAGGTAGCACGGATGTTATCCACCACAGAATGAATTGCCTACAGCAACAAATACTTTATTTTTATTTGTTGTATAAACAGCATTGCCTGAAATAAAAATGCAAAAATAAATTTTCAAAAATAAAATAGATATTTCTGACATGTTTTCAATTCATTTTAAATAATAGAAATAAAATCATATTAAAATTTTATATTAAAGCTATTTTTTTTTTTTTTTTGAGATGGAGTCTCACGCTGTTGCCCAGGCTGGAGTGCAGTGGCGCGATCTCGGCTCACTGCAAGCTCCGCCTCCCGGGTTCCCGCCATTCTCCTGCCTCAGCCTCCTGAGTAGCTGGGACTACAGGCGCCCGCCACCGCGCCCAGCTAATTTTTTGTATTTTTAGTAGAGACGGGGTTTCACTGTGGTCTCGATCTCCTGACCTTGTGATCCGCCCGCCTCGGCCTCCCAAAGTGCTGGGATTACAGGCTTGAGCCACCGCGCCCGGCCTAAAGCTATGTTTTAATTGCTGTTACTTTATGCCACCAGGCTATCATTTGGTTTAGCTATTGTCTTTAGACATTTTAAGTTCATTTGTTATATTATTTAGAAGGTAATTTCATCTAAAACCATGTCATATTTTATACTTCTTTTTATACTGCTTTTTAATTATGGTATTCAATTATAAACTTATTATTTTAGATTTTGTTTGTAGGTATTGCAGTGTTCAGGTGTTTAAAGATAATTCAATTTGCATGGTCTTGCTACCAAATATTAACGATTGTCTCTAAAATAACGGCTACATCTCAGATATCTTTTTAAAAATTTTTTGACCTTAAGTATTTTTCATATGTCAATATCATTTTGTCCTGTTCTACTGATAGTGTGAAATTACATCACTAGGTATCAGCTATGTCCTATAGTTATATTAAGAACATAACCCCATATCTTGCAGTGCATTTTCTTTCAAGTTTTAAGTCTACCTTTAAAAAATCACCTTGAATATCCTCTACTTAGTAAAATACATGTGCCTTGAGCTCTAAATTCCCCAAATCCTCTCATGATGTTAGGTGGTCACCTAATATGGGTGTATTTTGACTTCCACATGCTGCAATAACATGTAGATAATAGTTCACGTAGGAACTATAAAGAAAAGATACTACACAGTTCAAAATATTAAAGTTAGAATTTCCTAGTCTGATTCCGATACTAACCAAATTTATGTTTAAGAAATTAAAGGAATTGTTGCACTGTGTATTGCACTGTTAAAATGTAAAGTATAGAAATATGACAACACAAATAGACTACTAAGTTTTTTTAATGATATTCTGGCTTTATTTCTTATCAATACATCTTACCAGCATGTTGCTACAGCCTCAAATAGGCATGATAATATTTCTGTGCTAGCAAACACTTAAGTAAATAGCAACTTAACAGTTATTTTCCTCACAGAAGCGTAGACCAATATGAGAGGGCAGCAAATGAGAGGTTGCTAGAATGTAAATAAAAGTAAATATTTTGTTATCTAACCAGGAGGAAACATAGTATAAATAGCTTCCCATGCCTATCCTTGCCATAAAGTAAAAAGCAAATAAAGACAGATGTACTTGTTTGTTTATTTATAAAACAATGCTCTTTTGTATACAAAGAATAGGTTTTGGACTCATATCAACATAAGTTTAGAGAGCTTCTTAGTCACTCTTTGGTTTTATAAAATTGAGTAAGTTAAGCAGTCTGAGACTTGGCTTCATCATGTATTAAGTGGAGATTCAGATGCTCCACTCAGATAATTGTGAGAATTCAAAATAAGAAAAGCTTCTAATGCAGTGATTTGCATGTGATTGGTATTCTCTAAATGGTCATTTTCATTATCATTGTTTGTGCAAATACTTGATTAAAAAATGCCAAGATGGAACCTATACCAGAGCTATGAGTATTTGAGAGTGCATATGCAAATATTAAAAAGTGCTTAATAAATATATGTAGTAATCAGAGTTTTATACATTTTTTTACATCAAGTAATGAACTTTAATTTCATCATTATGTTAATTCTGCTCAACTTTCTATTATCCATCACCTCCCAAAAGACAGTGATTATCAATGCTTGTAACATCTTGCCTACACTTTTTTGACTCTATCTTTGGGTGCTAAGAAAATACTGCAACAATTCCTTTAACTTCTTAAACATAAATTTGGTTAGTATCAGAATCGGACTAGGAAGTTCTAACTTTAATATTTTTAACTAACAGCTTAAAACCTGTTGTGTTAGCCCTCAATCACTTTCTTTCCAATAGTTGAAGTCCTAATAAACTGATTCCATTTGTAGAATAATTCAGTGATTTTTCCCTTCTGTGACAATTGAACTTCTCCATGTTCTCAAGACCACAGATGTTGCTCTCAAGAGCAACTAGAAGCCTAAAGAGGCTTGGAAATACTTATGGCAAATTTCAGTGACATTGGAGACGACTTCATAAACAAATAAGCAGGTTTTTCAGCCCAAGCCTCCTACTGGACAAAATTGCCTTCTAATACAGTTTAGCTCTGTAATCTGTTCATTCCGTCATGCAGACTGTACCATTCCCAGGATTCTTCACTCATACTTTAACTTGACTCGCCACTGATGTTTCGTAAATATTCATTTAGGGTATGATACAATTTTTTTTTTTTTGTTATATTTGAACCAAGTGGAAGGCAAACTAGATTGGAGAAGCTTTAAGACACTTTAAAAATTACATGTTATTTTACTTAAAAAATAACTGGTTGTATTTATAGATAACAAGTATTTCCAAATGAATTTTACATTTTCGTTCTGATTTTTGTATACACAAAATTTAAAGAAATTGTATTAGAATTATGAGATCATAATTGTGGTCAAGGTGTAGATGTAGATAGCTTTTGTTCTTCTAGTTGATTTTTGTCAAACATTACCAAAAAATCAATATTCAGTGGTGATGGCACAGAGACAAATGCTTTCTATATTCGAAATTTAGAAATTGTTTCAATCGAGACATAGAGAAATATTTTGCTTTTGTGAAACCTGAATACATATTTAATCCTATAAAGTCTATGCTTTTATCCAAAAGGTACAGTTCTTACTCTGTCTTTGGAGAGAGGTATCTTCTTTTTAAATTTTCTCCCAGCTTTATAAGGTATAATTGACATATACACATTGTATTTATTTAAAGTAAACAAGGTAATGCTTTGATATGCATTGTAAATGATTAACACAGTCAAACTGAATAACATATCCATCACCTCTCACAGTTACCACTTCTTTTGTAATGAGAGTACTTACGACCTATTCTCTTAGAAAATTTCATGTATACAAGATTAATTAATCTTCAGTATTTTCAGCACAAATATCTATTTTATTCTTTATTTCTCTCTCTCTCTCTCTCTCTCTCTCTCTCTCTCTCTTTCTGTGTCTCTGTGACTCTCTCTCTCTCTGCCTCCTCTCTCATTTCCTCTATAGGATATGCAGTCCTTGGTGGAATATTTTGCCGCTGCATTTATTCAGTGTATCTCCTAATCACTCTCTTCTTTTGCTTTTTCCTTGAAAAGAAATAGATTTCTTACAGCTGAGTTCTAAAGCATGCAAAACATCATAAATACGAGGCACTCTTTGCCCTTGGAAAAATGGAAGGACTTATGAAGATGTGTCTGGAATAAAAACTTATGCTGAAAATTCTAAATGTTCTTTACAACAAATCTTGTAGAGTAATGCATTGCATTATATTCTACTTCCCTAGGATAAGTAAAATTAATAAAATCGGCAGCAGCCAGTTCTCTAGAGGATGGCTTCTGGTTCCTGGGAAACTAACCTGCAAGATCTGATAATGTAAGAAATGTAAAATACAAGAATGATTTCCAAATACTGTTCTTCTTTACAAATTTTAATTATGTAAGATGAAAGGAAAAATGCTTAGTATCTGCTTTAAATTAAGATTCAGGGCCATCTAGTGTAGCATTCATGATTCATGAGATATTTAGTTTCTGCTATTGATGATATATGCTCCATTGTGAATAACAAAAGAAAAAAAGTTAGCATGCATTGTCACCCTTATGTCCAAGGTGTTGGTAATTTAGCTGCATGTTTTAAAAGGTGAAAGATAAGGAAAGAGTTAACAAAACTTATTAACATTATACTTTTTAAAGGCTTAATAGATAGCTGTATAAGCACATATCTACCACCCTTAACCTGAAAGTCAGGACTGGCTGTATGCCACTTCCTCTCCAAAACATCCTCTCCGCCAAAACACAGTGACTTTTAGAAAGATCCATGACTCTATTATCTACTCTCCTAATGCCTATTCTTTACAGGTTTTAGTTCCTCCCATCCCTCATCTCCACCCCTTAATTTTATTGGATTTTACTAATGTACAAATAGATTTTTCAGGGCTATGTGGAGGATTTGGAACGAGGACTAATTAAACAGAAAAAAAGGACCTTTATAACATCTTTCATCTCCCCTGAATGAGAGGATTAATTTCAACAAATTACAATTGTCTTAAATATAATCCACATAGGATTGTTCTGCAAGAGTCTTTAATGATGGAACACATTCTTTAGTAAATTTGTACTACTTGTTATTTAGATGTATTTAAAAATCGTTAAAAAGATTCCTCATGATTCATTATACATACATTCTAACCTCACTGTAATTCAGAAAGAAATAATAGCATGTGCTCTAGCCCACAGGTCAAGAATTGGTGTCCATAAAGCAGTAATAACTGTCTAGATTTTACTCTTCCTTCTCTGAAACATAATAATTTTTGACCTGTGTTAATTCTCCATTATGAATGTGAATGTCCAATTAATTCATCCCTGCTCTGCCCCATTGAAGACTCCCATTTATGCCTCTCATGCTTCCTTCAATTCCAAGTCTTTCACCATTAAGCTTTTTAAAAAGGAACTCAGTCTTCCATTTATGGTGCATTTTGGAGCATTTGTATGTGTAACTCTGAACTGGAACCAAATATATTCTACATGTTGCTGCTGTTATTTTCTTGTAAATATTAATATTATAAATAAACACATGCTGGATATTAAGGAGAACTTCCTATTATCAGTGCATTAAGTAACTATTGAGACTCCATATACTATGAGCAGTTTGTAAAAACCTCACCATCAGAACTATTCAAAAAGAAGGAATAAAGACAATAGCAAACACGATTTAAGTTTTAAGGTTTAATTTATGTTCAAAGGTATAAGAAATTAAATATGGGAAAAATAAGATACAAGTAACCCCAAATATTTGAGCAGTATTTATAATAAAGGAGAAGAGTAATTATTCTATTTTCTGTTATAAATTTGGGGTAAATGAAAATATTATTAAAATGTTCTATTGTTTACTCATAAAACAGCATTTATTAAGCATGTACAGGCATTGTATTGAATAAATTATTAGTTCTGTAGAATGGATTCATACGATTAAAAATATCTTATTGCAAAAATTGACACATGAGCAAACAATAATCTCCTTGAACCAGGCACCTTAAACCTAGTTTTAAAAAGGAGATAATTTGAGTACAATATACTACCACCACTAAGAAGTTGTTAATGCTTTCCTCTAATCAAGAAGGCAAAAAAGAAAAATCATATAGATGAACAATGAAAAAAAAATTAGAATACAAAATGGGATTGGGGAAAAAGGAAAATGAAAGAATAGAATCATTAAAGTCAGTATATTTTATTCAGTAAATATTTATTAACCATATTTCATGTGCCATGCACTGTTGTAAACAATAGACATATATTATGGATTATAAGAAAAAAACCTTTCCTTTCGTGTAGTCTACATTCCAATTCCAATAAAAAGGCAGACAATAAACAAACACAGTGCATAGAATGTTAAATAGTGGTACCTGTTGAGAAAATAACTGTAACAGGAGAAGGGGTTAGGAAGTGTGGGAGAATTAGCTGTAGTTTAAACTTGTTTCCAGGAACAGTCTAACAGATTAAGTGTCATTTGAAATGGAGACCGGAAGGAGGCAAGGGAGTAAGTCATGAAGATATCTAGGATAAGAGAAGAGGAAATAGGAAATACAAAGATCCTGAAGACAGGGGGTCATTGGTCTGTTTTGGAAACAGCGAGAAAGTCAGTGTAGCTTGAAATTATACTAAGGGAAGAGTTGTAAGAGAATATACAAGAAAAAAATAATGTTTTTTAAATCTAAGTACCTGACACAATGAGATTTGATTTATTACAATGAGGAAGACTATAACATGGAAAGGTTTACTGAGAAAATTCGCAATTGAGTTTGGACATGTTAGGTTTCTGCCACCTGTTCAACATGCAGTTCTTTCTGGGGGGTAAGGGGACAGAAAACATTAGAAGCAGCAAAGACTCTGAAATTTGCAGTGAAATTGCAATGAGAAAGCAGGAAAAGCGCATGGCCTGTGGGCCTTGACCTGGGCCCCCTGCTGCGATGCTACTGGGTTACGTGTAGGTGTTGTGGAGGCCCAGTGCACCGATGCAAGAGAGTTGAGGTCAATGGTCTGTCCTCAGTTCATCCTTCCAACAGTGGGTTCCGAGTACCCAGCATTGTAATAAGACTGGCTAGGAATCCCTGGCAGTTATGAAAAGGACCTGGTCACTGTAGTACATAGTGACTTGCTTAATCCTAATATTTGGTAAGGGGGATAAGCTTTGGAGCTATGAAATCACTTTTACATTTAGGCTTGGTTATTAAATTTGATTTTTGCTTTTTATCCATTCCCCCAAGCATTTATCTTTCGTCTTATGAGCAATCAAATTACACACTTTTAGTTATTTTAAAATGTACAATTAAATTATTGATTAGAGTCACCCTGTTGTGCAATTAAATCGCATATATTATTCATTCTAATTTTTTGTACCCATTAACTTTCCCCACCTTCCCCCAAAGTTCCATCTAAAATTCCCCACATCTGATAACTATGCTTCACCTTACTATGTCTATGAGTTCAGTTATTTTGATTTTAGATACCACAAATAAGTGAGAACATGCAAATGTTTGTCATTCTGTGCCTGGCTTATTTCACTTAACATAATTATCGGCAGTTCCATCTATGTTGTTTCAAATGACAGGATCTCATTATTCTTTATGGCTGAATAGTACTCCTTGTATATATATACAACATTTTCTTTATCTGTTTATCTGTTAATGGACACTTAGATTGCTTCCAAATCTTAGCTATTGTAAACAGTGCTGCAACAAACATAGGAGTACAGACCTCTTTGATACACTGCTTTCCTTTCCTTTGGGGTATGTACCCAGCAGCGTGTTTGCTAAATCATATGGTAGTTCTATTTTTAGTTTTTTTTGAGGAACCTCCAAACTGTTCTCCATAGCTATTGTACTAATTTACATTCCCACCAACAGTGTACAAGGGTTCCCTTTTCTCCACATCCTTGCCAGCATTTGCTATGACTTGTCCTTTGGATATAAGTCATTATAACTGGGGAGAGATGATATCTCATTGTAGTTTTGATTTGCATTTTTCTGATGATCAGTGCTATTGAGCACCTTTTCACATGCCTGTTTGCTATTTGTATGTCTTCTATTGAGTAATGTCTATTCAAATCTTCTGGTATTTTTTGATTGAATTATTGTTTTCCTATAGAGTTGTTTGGCCTCCTTATATATTCTGGTAATTAATCGCTTGTCAGCAAATAGTTTGCTAATATTTTCTCCCATTCTGTGGCTTGTCTCTTCACTTTGTTGATTTTATCCTTTTCTGTTTAGAAGCTTTTTAACTTGATGTGATCCCGTTTGTTCATTTTTGCTTTGGTTGTCTGTGCTTGTGGAGTCTTGCTCAAGAAATTTTTGAGCAATATATATATAAAGTCAAGGATACATATGACATCAAGTAGTAACACCAATAGTTTACAGAGAATGAGCCTAAAATGTATAATTTTAATATACTTTGTATTATTAAAGAATAACCCACACAAAAAAAATATACAAAGTAAATATACTCATGTAATCACTATATGGATCAAGTTAACACAAAGGTAATATCTATCTCGTCATCTAACACTCTGGATTAGTTTTTCTAGTTTTTAAACTTTATAAAAATTAAGACATGACTTATGATATGTGTTACTTCTCCAATATATACAAATAAAGTGAATCTTGGTGTTTGCACGTAGCTGTGTTTTGTGCAGAATTTTATTGTGAGAATATATCAAAATTTTGTATTGTGTGAATATATCAAATTTAATGGCCACTCAGCTTGTTCCAGTTTGGAACTGTTGAAAGTAATGCTGCTATGGGTATTCTTCTATGTGTCCTTTTGGCCATGTGTTATGCATTTCTAAGAGGTATACTCCTATTCCTAAGTTGTAGCTATTCTTATGCTATCGGTTGGTTAGCCTACTGTGTTTAGTAAAATTCTTTCTTGGTGAGACTAAAATTCTTAGTTATTTATTTATCGTCTACTCCAGCTTTATTTTCCAAAAGTTCTGTTTATCTTTTTGAACTTTTGGCTGCAGCTTTTAGAAATTTCACTTTACTTTGAGGATGAAGTCAAATTAATGAATTACTCCACTGGGCTTTCCTTTTTCTTGATGATTGAATCCACAATTTCTCCCTGCCTTGGTGTCTTTCAATGTCATCACTTAGAATGATTTAAATATATTTTATCTAGCTTTTATAGTTCTCAGTGGAGAGGTTGGTTGGTGTAGCTAACACTCTTCTTTCTGCATTTCTAAGTTAAAAAAAAAACTCTTTAGTGTTTTTATAATGTTTTAAAATTATATAAAATATTTATATTTATAACATCTAGATTATGTTATATAATTTATATTACATATAATATAAATATATTTATATTATTTAAATTATAAAATTTATATTATATAGTACATAATATAATTATATTTATGTCATTTTATATTTTATTTATATTATAAATAAATGGAGTAAATATAAATATTATACTTAAATTATAATATTTATATTATATAATAAATAATATCAATGTTATATTCTATTATTTAAATCATAATAATTTATATTATATATAATATAAACATTATATTATATATAATACATGTTATATAATATTTATAACATCTGAATTATGTTATAATTCAGATTTTATAACCCATCTGAATTGGGTTATAACAATTATATTTTTTAAATCATGACCTCCACTGACTATTGCATTCAAGAGGTGAGTGCTCAATGAGCAGAAAATATAAACGCCACTCATCACCGAGAGGACCTTGAACACAATTTCTTTGTTATTTTCTGCATGTTTGACCTATTTTCTACATTTAATCTTTTGGCTTTTAAATATTGGTGTTATCAAGAAATCCATTCTTAGCTCTTTCATTCCCACTGATAGATACTCCTTTGGTACTTTCATTTACTCTCGTGAATTTACTATCTCTCTCTCTCTCTCTCTCTCTCTCTCTCTCTCTCTCTCTCTCTCTATCTATTCATCCATCCATCTGTCTGCTTTGACGCCTCAAATTTCCATTTCCAACCCAGATTATTTTGCTGACTCTCATCTTTGTCACCAATCTGCATGTTCCAAGCAAGTCAAACTCAGTATGTCCAAAATAGAATATATTCTCCAAAAACTATTTAATGCACTGTTAATATTTAGCAACACGAAAAGCATATTTAATCCTCTAACCTAGCAAGAATTCTTTGCCATTCTCCTCTTCAGGTCAATTACACTCCTTCAGTATTAGTAAATCATCCCTCTTCTTACCATGTCTACTTTTTTTAAATCATGTGACTTATTAACATTTAACAAAATGACTTATTTTAAATTGAGATATACTCAAATACAGACTTAGAAAGTGACTGGAGAGACCCCTGTCCAATTTCAATTTGTCGTCTCTTTTGTGTTGTTTCTTTGTTTGTAATATTTCAATATGTAAAGGGTAACATTTCAAAATGTTATGCTAGGCCTTACATGACATTGCTTCTGCTTTTATTTGCTGCTTCATCTCCTTTAATTTTAGCTCCTAAGTTATATTCTAAACCTCAATTCTATTGAGTATCTCCAGGTACCAAAATTGGCCATGGTCTTTCTCTTATTTGAATCTGTCTTTGTTCCTGCTCCCTCATCCTGCATAGTGAATCTCTAATCTGTCTTCCCAGACCTAATTCTATGCCAGGCTCTATTTCACCTGTGTTACATGCCTCCCTGCTCCTTATTTATTTATTTGTTTGTTTGTTTTCATTTAACGACTGTTACATCTATCAGAAGATCTGCACTTTGTGCTGAAAATATGAATTAAGTTCTGTAATTTCCTATTTCTGCTATTCCAAACTTTTCCATTTTTAAATAACATTGTTTCAACATTTAATGGGTTAAATACAATGATCACTGTACAAATATGATTTAACAGATGGATGAAAAGGTATCTCTGAACCTACCATGAAAGACTTAGATAATAAATTCTGTAGAACTGCATTGTTGCTTCTGCTGAAGCTAAATGGATAAGTGGAAATAAACCAAACTCCTGGCAAACAAAACATCAGGATTAAAGCCAGGGGTCAAAAGGATATTTGGTGTATAACCATAAGCTATTTAGTTTTGCTTATGTCCTGTCCACACAGGACAGAGTCTCTGTGTGGTATTACAATATGCAGTGGTTTTATGCACATTTCCTAGTTCTTAACTGCAATAGCCCATCTTAAAGTCTTTACTTAGAATGGGGGATGTTTTAGGCTTCAGGGACAGGCCTCAGGAATCAGAATCTCTCCTGCAGTCCATTCACCTGCCTTAAGGCAGGACTCTAATTTCCCCATCTTCGTGATTGTGGGTTCTAAGACCCTCCCCAGAAAAAGTCCTCCCTATACCCTGGAGGAAGGATACCCTTGAAGCTGATGTCTTGAAGCTTCCATAAAAACCCAAGAAGACTGGGTTCAGAGAGCTTCCAGGTAGCTGAACAGTGCAGGTTACTGGAGACTGACTTCTCTATGTAGGGCGTGGAAGCTTTGCACCTCTTCCCCCATACCTTGCCCTAAGCACTGTTTCATCTGTCTCCTTTGTAATATCCTTTATAATAAAAAGGCAAACATGTCTCCCTGAGTTTTGTGAGCTGGTCAAGCAGATTAATTAAGCCCAAAGAGGGGGCCATAGAAACTTCAACTGGAAACCAGTTGGTCAGAAGTTCCGGAGGGCTGGACTTGCCGCTGGTGTCTGAAGTGGAGCAGTGTCTGAAGTGGGAACTCCAGCTCTTTCTCCAGAAAGATAGTGTTGGAGAGGGATGGGAGGACATCCAGCTGATGTCTGTTGCTTGGCATATGGGGAAAAATCTACACACGTTCAGTCACAGTAGTCTTCTTCTGTGTTGATTGTTGTTGTGCTGTGGGAACAAAGGAAAGACACAGTTTGCATAGAGTTTTTCCCCTTAAACACTGTGTGGTTGGAAATGGCAAAATATGAGGCTGAAGAGTAAAGGGACATTCATATAATTGTTAACTTTATAGTTAGGAATGTGAATTCTATAGTGTTAAATCTACATAGAAAAAGGCTTTTATGCAAAAAAGGTTTTATCAGGTATATTGTCAAGTTTGCATTTTAAATAGACAAGAGCACAGAGGATAAATATGAAGAAACAAGAATATGTTTATATTGAAGAGGTTTAGTGGTCAAGATGGTTATTAATGGTTCTGTCGGGAGTGACTTGAAACGTGTAGAAACATTCGGTGAGTAACGAGGCATAGCTTGATGATTTTTTTAAAAGGATATTGTAGCTTAGAGATGGTTCTTGATTTCCAGCTTCAATGATTAGATTAAAAACTCGATGCCACTGAGATAAATAATAGGGAAATAGGATACGATTAAGAAGGAAAGAATTTGGAATATGTTGAGCTAGATGGAGATTGCTATTAGGGATACAGGTAGACATTTAAATAAAATCGTACTTAAGAATAAAATCTCAAAAAGAAGTCTGGTCAGAGGTAAAAATTTGAATTTTTTATTATTTGTGTGGAACTTGCATCCATTTGAGTAGGCAAATTCACATAGTTATGGCATACAGAATTACTAAGAACTGTGAAATCAGGATGAAACTCAGAATACCAAAATGTGAGAAAAAGGCAGAGAAAAGGTGCCCTATGAAGGAGACTGAATGGGAATTTTCATACTCATGAAAAGAGAGCTAGGCAGGTACAATAACAAGAACGGTAACAAAGGAAAGGGTGTCTGAAAGAAGGTAATCATTAACTGTGACGGAACACTGCAAAATGTCCATGAAGATAAAGGTCAAAACATGGCTATTGACTTTGGCAATTACTATGTTATTAGTGATTTTATTTTTACCACTTTAAGAACAATGTAGGGGAAAAACATAGTGTCATTGATTAAAGGGGTTATTGAGAGATAACAAAGTGTAAAGTGAAGTTAAGCTTAGCTCCTTCAAGACACTTAAATTAGGTTGGATAGAAATAGACCACATAGATTGATCTGTGATCAAGAAAAGGACTTTGGAGAGGGAAGCCCTTGGAACATATTCATGGACTGAATAGGACATTTTGCTTATATCTTTGACTCTCCCTCACTGAAATATAAACTTCTTGAAGTAATATGTCTTATTTAATTTTTATATCTTCTGTGCCTACCAAAATGCCAATTAGATAGTAAGGATTCAGGAAAGGTGTACTTAATAGAACTGTATTAATCATCAATGTCTATTAAGAAATATAAATGATATTTTAAAGAGTACATTATTACAGAAATAAGTCCATGCACTTACAGCCAACTGATCTTCAACAAAGGTGCCAAAAACACACATTGGGAATGAAGAAAGAGTCTCTTTAATAAATGGCTATGGGAAACTCGATATCTACATACAGAAGAATGAAACTAGACCTTGATCTCTCTCCAGTTGCAAAAATCAACTAAAAACGACTCAAAATGGATTAGGCTTAAATGTAAAATTTGGAACTATAAAACCACTATAAGAAAATGTAGGGGAATCTCTTCATGACATTGGTCTGAGCAAGGATTTTTTGGATAAAACATCAAAAGCATAAGCAACAAAAGCAAACAAATGGGATTACATCAGACTAAAAAGCTTCCGCATAGCAAAGGAAGCAATCAGCATAGCAAAGAGACAAACTACAGAATGGGAGAAAATATTGACAAACTATGCACCTGACAAGATGTTAATACCCAGAATATATAAGAAATTCAAGAAACCCAGTAGTAAATCATCATCATCATCATCATCATCATCTGTCTTAGAAATGGGTAAAAGATCTGAATAGACATATCTCAAAAAAAGACATACAACCAGCCAACAGATATATGAGAAAATGTTCTGTATCTCTAATCACCAGGAAAATGCAAATCAAAACCACGATGAACTACTGTCTCACCCCAGTTAGAATGGCTATTTTCAAACTGACAAGAAATAACAAATGCAATGCTGGTGAGAATGTGAAGAAAGAGAAAACCATACACTGTTGGGAGGGATGTAAATTAGTACAACCATTATGGAAAATATCATGGAAGTTTCTAAAACACTTAAACATAGAACAACCATAAGATCCAGCAATCCTGTTACTGGGTATATAATCAAGGCATATGAAATCAATATTTCAAGGAAATATATTCTCTACCATGTTCATTGCAGTATTATTCACAATGGCTAGGATAGTCAACCTGAATGTCCATCAACATATGGATGTATAAAGATAATGTGGTATAAGTACACATTGAAATATCATTCAGCATTTTAAAAAAGGACAAAATCCTGTTATTTGTGGCAACATGGATGAGCCTGGATGACTTTATGTTAAGTGGAATAAGCCAAGGACAGAAAGATAAATACTGCATGATCTCATTCATGCGTGGAATCTAAGAAGGTTGATCTAGAAACAGAGAATAGTACAGTGGTTACCATGTGCTGGTGAGGAAATGAGGGAGAGGAGGAATGTGGAACGGTTTGTCATTGAGTACAAAGTCACATTTGGAAGGAATAAGTTCTAGTGTTTCATTGTTTCATTGTACAGTAGAGTGACTACAGTTAATAATGATATATTGGATATTTCAAAATAGCTAGAAGAGAAAATTTTGAATATTCTTACTATAAAGAAATGATAAATGTTTGAGGTAATAGATATGCAAATTACCCTGATTTGAACATTACATATCATATACATGTATTGAAACATCACACTCTGCCCTATAAATATGTACAATTATGTACCAACTCAAAAAAGAGAACAATTTTTAAAAGTAAATTATCACAGTATATTTTAACCACAGTAGGTTTCTTTCATAAATATGTTTTTTGTTTTGGTACTACCAAATTTTATCTGACAAACTAAATTGTAGAAGGTGATTTTTAATATATACCAACAAAGAGATCTTCACTTTTTAATTTGCTATAGATTCTCCTATACTCCTCTTACCTATAGAAATTTGGGTGAAGACTATTTTATATATGAGGTGATTGCATACATGGCCTCTATATGTCAGGTCAATAGAAAAATCCAAACTGAAGTATTAATCAAACAGAAGGAAAAGGAGAAAGAGAAGGAAGGAGAGAGAAAGAAAAGGAAGACAAGGAGGTGAAGGAAGAAGACAATATATTATTAAAGCCTTTATCTGAATGACTATTCTAAGGGTATAATACAAAGCAAAAACAACTATTATGTAGGCTGATAACCACTGCCTCTGTTAGAGACACATAGAAAACATTAATGAAATAAAATAATATTTTTAAATATAAAAATCCACAACTATAATCTCAAGTTTTTCAATAGTTACATTCAAAATTTTATTGATTGCTTTAGGGTTAGTATATATTTTGGTGAGAGTAGTCTTAAAACATTCAGAAAAAGAAAAAGGAAAAAATTGCAACAGTTAATGATTCCATAATAAGATGTACTTTCCAACTGAAATAAAATACTATAAGTGAAAATAATAAAAGAGCTAAAGCCTTTGTAAATTTAAGAACTCCATAAATTCTTCTAATAATTCTCGTTAATATATCAGTACAAAACAAATGCTGATAAAATAAGAATTAACTATTGAGTAAAATTCATTAAATGATCCATTTTATACTTATTATGATCCTGGTTATATCTGACTTTCTAACAGGGTTAAATCTTTAATTCTGTTCAGTTAGAAACACAAGGCACATACTTTTCTCTACCATTTCTTTTTGCCATTGAATTATTGAATCTCACATTATATTAGTTTCTTCATCCTACTATAATTATCTGTGTTCTTATAAATTCTCTTTAAATACTCCAACAATATTTGGAATGACTTCATCTTTACTGTTCATTGCATAATGTTAACTAACTGCTAAATAGTTTTCCATGACAAATGAGAAAAAAATTGCTATGTTATTTTGAAATTCTTTCTTCTAAAGTACAAAATAGTTACTCTATAACTATACAAAATTTCATAACAAGTTAGTAAATTGTAAGTGATGTATAGCAATTTTCATAATTAATTATGACTATATTCAAATGCACTGAGCTGAAAATTAATTTGATTAAGAATAACAACAATGTAATATGCAGAAATTTCAGTAGATAGTAAAGTAATTATCATGTGATAGCAATAAAGAAAGTCTACATAAATAATTGGCCTATAACTACATGAACATATCTAAACTATGATAGCATAAGAGGTTGTCTTTGTTAAAATTATCCTCTCCTCAATAGTTTCTGAATCAGGTAGCTTATTAATAACCTAATAGAAGATTCTTTTCTTTTTTTTAGAAGGAGAGACAGGGTCTTGCTCTGTCTCCCAGGCTGGAGTGAAGTAGCATGATGTTGGCTCACTTGTGACCTTGACCTCCTAGGCTCAGGTGATTGTCCTTCCTCAGCCTCCCTACTAGCTTAGACTACAGGTGCACACCACTGTGCCTGGCTAATTTTTTAATTCTTTGTAAATACTGGGACTTGCCCAGACTGATTTTGAACTCCTGGCCTCAGTGATCCTCCTGTTTCAGCCTCCCAAAGTGCTGGAATTAGAGATATGAGCCCCTGTGTCCCTCCAGAAGATTCTTAAAATCCATAAAGTCCTGACCTGTAACTCTAATATGTGCCTTTAAAAATAAACTCTCATTGTATCATTATTTCTCTTTTCATATTTATTTCTATCCTTGGTCCTAGTATACTTGGATTTTTAAAAGTTTGAAGTTCAGGGAATATTTACACACCAAAAAAAAAAAAATCCCTGCAAACATACTTTTTTATAATGTATATAAAACATTTTTAGAAATTGTTCTGCAAATCCTACTTATAAAATAAACTCTGTAGTTCTTAATATAAAATTAAATTAGTTTTTAATGAAAACAATCCATAAGAATATCTACATTATTTATATATTCTACTCTGATGTTGATCATGTTCTGTTTCCACCATTTATCACTGCCTCCAGAAATTCACCCTGCATCTGTTCCCACCTTTTAACCATTCTGAATTCTATAATATAACTGATGTAAAATATTACCAAGAAGAGATTTTAAGATAAACATAAGAAAAAATGAAATATTTAAGTAATTCTATGCAGAATGAGAAAGTATCTATATGCTTCCTTAGAATGCATTCTCTCTTTAAGGCAAATTCATAAAGAACTGTTTTCAAAATATTGAACATATATTTTGTGGCTTAAGTTTAGTGTTATAAACTCACAAGGAATTTAAAAACCCCAATCACTTATTTTGTGAGGCCTTTATACTTAAAAATCAATTTTACATCATACCTCAGTTTCAGCATTTAATTAATATTTAAATTTGAGTGCCTACATTGTCTTGGAAACTGTGCTAGACACAGAAGACAATTATAAGTAAAAGAAAAAAGCAAGTAACAACATCTTAGAACATTTACCATCAACAGATTCTCACTGAAAGAATTTCTAAAGCAGTGGTTCTCAAAATATGGTCTCCAAATCAACAGGATCTGCATCTCCTGGGAACTCGTTAGAAATGCAAATTAACAGACTTCACTCCAGATCTACTGAATCAGAACTGTAGGCTGGTGCCCAACAATCTGTATTTTATTAAATCCTCCATTTTATTCTTATATATGGTAAATTTGAGATTAAATGTTCTATAAAAGATAGTTTAGAAAAAAGCAAATTTAACATAGAAGAATTGAAACAAGAAAATATTCAATATGTGAGTGAATTTTAGGTAACACTGAAAATATAAAGTAATGATATACTAATGTCTAATTTGTAGAGCTAAAACACCAAAGATATAAATAAAATACTAGGAAAAATAGCATACCTCTCATGAGGTGAGTGAACAGATATACAACATATATCCTTTGAAAACAGTGTAGAGAAAATTATTGACTATAGAATTTTGTGTATATTAAATTTTTATGGGTAATCATTAAAGTAATTTAAATAGAATGCATATACTCTAAATCAAAAAAATAGGATAAATAAAATAGTTAAAAACCAATTCATTGGCAACTCAAGGACAGAAAGAAGACATTCACAATACACATATTTGATAAATTCAGAATGAAGTTACCTTTGCAAAAATTATGACAGTGAGAAAGCATGATATAGAAAAATTATGAGAGTGAAAGAGATCTGACCTAACTGACTCCATCTTGTCTTTAACTTCCAAGCTGCCCTTGTTCATTCCAAGGTGTAGGCTGAGCTAACCAAAGGAAGAATTTAGTTTATAGTTTACCTTTGAAACAAAGACAACAGCCCCTTCTCTAAACAACACCCCTCCTTGCCTGGGGACCAGAACACTTTGTAAAGCTAGCAAATTAGCCACAAGATTAGAAATTATGGGTTAGGAGTCATGTAGCCACATGTCACAAGTTTACCAACCTCCCCACTTGCTCTTACAGTTAACATTACTATTGTAAAACCCAAGACTGATGTTCAAGATATTTTCCAGACACTGCATTCTGATGGGCCAGCTGACATCACCCAGACCAGAAAACTGGCTCAACTACTTCTGCAATCCCACCCAGGAACAGGAAACAGGAAGAAGACAGTTTTGATGCCCCTATGATTTCATCTCTCACACAACCAATCAGCATTTCACATTCCTTAGCTCACTGCATGTCAAATTATCCTTAAACACCCTAGTCCCTGAAATTTCAGGGAGGCTGATTTGAGTAATAATCTCTATTCTCCCATTTAGCAGCCTCTACATTTATTAAACATTTTCTCTATTTCAAAAACCTGCAGTTCTCAGTGCATTGGCTTTTCCGAGCAGTGGACAAGATAAATCCACTGGGTGGTTACAAGAACATACAAAGAATGCCAATCAACTGATTAGAAAAAAATTACACATCCCAATAGAAGGAAGATAAACATTTCACATGAAATATTACAAAACACTATGCAGCCATAAAAAAAGAATGAAATCACATTCTTTGCAGCAACTTGGATGGAATTGAAGGCTATTACTCTAAGCAAATTAACAAAGGAATAGAAAACCAAACCCAAGATGTTCTCACTCATAAGAGAGAGTTGAACACTGACTACACATGGGCATAAAAATGGGAACAATAGACCCTCTGGACTATTTACAAGGTGAGAGGAGGGAGGGTGTGGGTTAAAAAGCTACCTATCAGGTACTATGTTCACTACCTAGGTGACAGGATACATACCCCAAAGCTCAGCATTATGCAATATTCCCAAGCAACAAGTCTGCAGATGTACCCTCTGTATCTATAAAAAGTTGAAATTTAAATAAATAAAATTTAAAAATTAAATTTAATTGTTATAGTAATCTGGATAAAAGAAATATTATTAAAATAGACAATATATCTACAGGTATTGACTTCATTAGGCATCAACAATGCCAATTGTAACATGAATCTAAGCACCAGAATGTATACAATGTAAAAAATGATGAAAAATGCCAAATGTTAGTCAGGATGCAGACCACCTAGAATTCTGTATACTGTTTGTCATTTGTACAATCCATTTTTTACTGTGTATGTATGCCTTTAGACATTTATATAACCACTTTGGAAAGTTACTTGACAGTATAGTGATCTTCCTTTATCTACAGTTTTACTTTCCAAGGTTTTAGTGACCTGCGGTCAACCACAGTCCAAATATATTCAATGGAAAATTCCAGAAGTAAATAATTTGTGTGGTAAGTTACACACCATTCTGAGTATCATGATGACATCTCACGATGCTCTGCTGTTTGCCAGCTGAGACGTGAATCATTCATTTGTTCAGCATATCCACATGTCCATGTTACCCACTGGTGAATCTTGAGTCACTTAGTAGATGTCTCATTGTCAGACTAGCTTTCACCATATCAAAGTGTTTGTATTAAATTACCTCTTATTTTATTTAATAATGACCCCCAAATGCAAAAGTACTGTACCTACTTGATAAATTAAATTTTATCACAAGTAGTTAGATACAGGAGAAAAAATAATATATATAGGGTTAAGTACTATCCCTACTTTCAGACATCCACTGGAGGCATCTAACATACCCCTCACAGACAAGGGGTGACCTGTGTTTCATCCCAAGGTCTATCCTTAAATTAAATGTGGACATAGGTTTATCAAATAATACATACTCATGTTCGTAGTAGTACTGGTCATAATGATCTCAAAGTGTTAACTACTCTAATGCCTACCATATTATTCAGGGTTCTCCAAAGAACCTAGGACAGATGGATGGGTGGGTGGATGGATGGATGGATGGATGGGTGGATGATAGATAGATAGATAGATAGATAGATAGATAGATAGATAGATAGAAAGAAGACAGGAGATTTATTAACGAAATTGGCTTACATGGTTATGGAAGCTGAGTAGTCCCACAATATGCTTCTAAAAGCTGGAGAACCAGGGAAACTTGTAGCATGGCTCAGTTCAAGTTCAAAAGCCTCAGAACCAGAGGTTTATGGTATCACTCTAAGTCCAAGGTGAAAGGCCATAAAGCAGGGTAGATGTTGGAGGAATGAGGGGAGTGGAAGAGTGGTGCTTTGGTGTGAGTTCCAGAGTCTGAAAGCCAGAGAACCTGGAGTTCTGATACCCAAAGGCAGGAGAAGAAGGTTCCCATCTCTGGATGAGAGAGAACAAGAATTCTTCCCGTCTCTGCCTTTTTGTTCATTCTGGAGTCGCAGTCAAAGTGGATCTTACCCACTCAGTCCACTGACTCACAGGCCTGTCTCTTCCAGGAACACTTTCACAGGTAAATAACGGTTTACTAGCTCTCTAGAGATTTCTTTATCCAGTCAACACCTAAAACTAGCCATCACACCCAGCAATCATAGACTGAATAAGTAAACAGGAGTATATTCACAAGTAAAATACAATATAGCAACAAGAATAGACAACTTATGACCACATGGAAGAATAAAGATGACTGTTACAATCATAATATTTAAGAGAAAACAGACTTTGAAGGATACACGCCTTATAAATCTATTCATCTAAAGTACAAACAATGATAAATCTCATCTGTGCTGCTAGAAACCTGAAAAGTAATTCCTTTTGTGTCTAAAGACTGGAAGGAAGCATGATGGGGCTTCTGGAATGATAGCGATGAAGGAAGCCAAAATATTTCATCCCAGAATATACTTCTTTGATACGATGCCTGTTCCGAGGGTCTGCAAACAGAAGTAGCCCTGCAAAGTTGTCTTTTGTGGGAGAGATTTGCATCTGTAGGGAACCTGCATTGAAATAGCTGGGCTTTCTCTGAGGCCCTTCCCTGTCTAGATCTAGAAAATATCTGAGTCTATAATCTTTAAAGGTCTGACAAAAACATTTACCATCCATTTTCTCTGACGGTTGCTACCTGTAACACGTTATCTACATAACAGGACCACGTTTCCTAGCCAAGCCGCCTCTTCTCTTCCTCCCATATCGTATCCTGCCCCCACAACGGGATTTACTATCATAACCCGTATTTGGCTCTGCTCCCAGCCCCAATTCTTTCTGTAACTTCAAGATGGTATAAAAATGTCAACTATCTGGCCATTTCTTGGAGTTCTGATATTTCATATGACTCTCATACATCTTAAGAAATTCGTGTGTCTTTTCTCTTATTAATCTTTTTTTTTTTTTTTTTCAGTTGATGTTTCAGTGAACTTTTAGAGGGCAAGAAATAAGTTTTCCCGTGGCCCTTTGATATTTTTTCTTTATCTGAGGACTGGGCATATGCGTGCATTCAATTTGTGGAAATTTAATGAGTTGTACACTTATGTGCATTTTTGTCTGTATATTGTAATTTGATACAAAGTAATTCAAATCACTAAAAAACTCTTTAAAAATGCAGAAAATAAGAAAACAAAAAAGAAGTAATTAATACATAAAACATAGTCCAAATATATCAAATGAATGTAAAAGGAATAATTTTCAATTATAATATAGAAATAAAAATCTAGGAATTATTTTTAAAGTTACAATTAAATCATAAAATAGCAAAGGGGTGAAAGTAAAATAATGTAAAATTATACAAAAATTCTAATCAAAATGAAAGTGGTATTAACTATATCGGGGTTGTCAACAGTGGTACTATTGATACTCTGGACTGAATAATTATTTGTTTTTTAGTGGTGTTCTTGTAGCTTGTTTAGCATTATCCCAGATCTCTAAGCACTGGATACCTATAGCACCACCCCCACTCCAAGTGTTGGCAAGCAAAAATGTCACCAGGCATCACAAAATGACTCTTGGATTACAAAATGCACCTAGTTGAGAACCACTGGGTTACTTTAATACGGTACAAAATATATTTCAAACAAAACCTATAAATGCACTTTAAGAGAGCTATCGGATAGTGTTAAAATATTTAATTCAGATTTGTTCTTTAATAAATATTTACTAAGTACTTACAACATGCGAGACACCAGGAATACAACAGAAAATAAGCACACTAAGTTCTGGTTGTCATAAAGCTCACACTCTAATGAGGATCAACAAACAATAAACAAATAAATCATTGATAACAGCTAGATAATAAAGTAAAACATGCCAAGTGAATGGATTTTGATGTAGTGAAATGCTGTTTTCTATGAGGTTTTCAGAGAAAAGATTTCTGCAATAAGTTGACATTTGAAAAGACACTTCCAGAAAGTCGTGGATAATAAACAGTGTTTAGAAAGACGGGAGAGAATGGGTCTAAACAAGGAGCTAGACGTATCCCGCGAACAACAAAGAGACAGTGGCTCAAGTAGACTAATAGAGAGGGATTTTTTAAATAACAGAAAATAAAATTAGTGAGATTAGTTGGTGAATGGATTTTGGATTAATTGGATGCAATGATTCTAAGTTCATATGTAACTAAAAGCAAAGAATGAAAGTGCATAAAACTTCTATTATCAGAATTCCAAATAAAAATATACAATCCATAACCACATTTAGAGATTTTAAAACACCTCCCTCTGCCATTAAAACTCTAGCTGACAGAACACAGCAAAGATATCAAATTGAATATAAATAAATGTCTAATTTCATGTAATGGACATATCTCTAACTTTGAAAATAGGCATTTTATCCTTTATTCACTTATACTTCTAATGTTGGTGAATAACATTATATAATGTCACCACTAAATTCAGAAATTTAGTTGTTACAACTATTTTTCTCCTTCCTCATCTCCCACATTCTCGTCATTACTCCAGAATCTCCAGAACTGCACTCATAGGCTTCCCATCTTACCTGCCTGTGTTGCAAAATCTCTCATCATCAATTGCCTACAGCGTGGTTTTTGAGCACAAGCTGGTTTATTTGAATTTTTCCTTTCTACTCCCAAGATAACCTTTTCAAAACACAACTATGACTGTGCAACCTCCCTACTCCATCTTTCAACCAAGCCACAGGATATAGCCCAAAGTTAGAGAGTAAACTCCCTTCCTTAGCTAATTCTGGCCAATTCTTTCTTATTTGGGTCTTAGTTTAAATGTCACATTGTCAAAAATGACTTCCTTTCCACTCTTTAAATTAGTTTTCTTATGAATTCTTCATCCCATTTTTCTGATTTTTTATTCCTTTTTAAGGATTTTTCATCTTACACATATTAGTAAAATCAATTATTTAATGTCAGTCTTTCACAGCAGACTGAAAATGCTGTGTCTTTAGGGACATTTTCTATTTGCTTACTCCATAAAAACTAGCACACTGACTGAACGAATGATCGCTACTTCAGACAATCTAGTGTTATGTACTCCCAACACTCTTGTGCTCACACTAACTTCTCCCATCCAACTACCATACCATTGTCATATTATCTAAATTTGCCAGATTATTTCTTCCTTGTGTGTTTTTGCTCAGGAGTCTCATTCTCCTTTACCTCAGATGCTTTTATGGCTTACATGGTTAGTCTGACAAATACCTGTAAATTTTTCAAGAAAAAATTAAAAATCATATTTTTAATTAAATCATGTGAACTCTCCTGGCATTCATGTTTTTGTTTCCCTGAGCATATTTGTGCTGTCACTTCCATCATTCATAGTTCAGTCTGGGTGTAGAAATCACAGCAATTACTTTAGCAAAGATAATTTAACTTAAAAATTTGTTAACTTGTTGGGGTCCGTGCCGGGGGTGGTGGAGAATGAAAGAACACACAAAAGACAAAGACACACAGAGAACATGGTGGCCGCGCCCAGAGCCTCCGCCTCACTTTATTTATACTACATAAACCCCACGTCAGCAGAAAGAATGCAATGCAAAACAAACTTTCTTTTCCCAGATGTAACCTTCTACTCAGTTCTTTGTTTCTATGCTCTTCCTTATCTGCCCGCCTTCTTGGCGCCTACGGGAGTTCATTAAAAGTTCAATTGGAGATAATGTCCTTGAGCCCTATCTATTCTCAGCATACTGTTTTCAAAGGCCCTGCATTAACTAGTTACTAAAATAATTGAAAATACAAAAAAAAAAAAAAGTACAAGAAGACATTTCCTTAGGTAGGGAAGCGGCTACATTTGTTCTTTAATAAATATTTACTAAGTACCTACAACATGCCTGACACCAGGAATTGAAGGATGAAGGAACAAATGACAGCGGTTGTCATGTTTAAATCTTATGAAGCTTGGAGGAGGAGGCCTTCAAGCTGGAACTCAGATGTCTGACACGATGCCTCTGTAGTGGAGTCTGTGGTCCACTTTCAGGGATATCATGGAAACTTCTAATAATGAAACAAAGTGACACTGCCCAGATGAAAAAGCTTTGCTAAGGCAATGTTCACAGGAACAGGAAAAAAAAAAAAAAAGATATGGCCTATCTCTTCTTTCTCCTTCCATCTTCTGGTCTCTGTGTATCAGCCTCTATTGGCATAAACTTAACAGGGAGATATTGAACCAAGGCAAATATGGTTTGTAAGGTCTAAGGGTGTATAAAAGTGTGTTTAAAAGACACAGACAAAAACTGGCGTATACCTCTATATGATAGTGTAGCTATTTTTAGAAGCTTTTCTCTACTCACTTATTCTACCAGTGATCATTGATATGGGATCTCACTCAAGCAAGGTACAATGCTAAGTACTGAGGGTAGAATGATGAATACTAATTAAAGATTTCTTGTCTTCATAGGGCTTATGTCCTGAGTTTTTGGTTCCATAAACTCTGTGCACCTTTAGTCAGAGGATGTACCTTTAAAATATACACTGTGTTAAACATAGACTATTTTAAATACACAGAATGTAATGTAGTAAGTTTTCATGACTATAGTGGCCCTGGTCACTTTTTAACAGTAGTTCTCAACTGAGAGTGAGAATTTTCCCACTCCAAGAGAGACTTGGCAATATGTACCAAGGGTCAGCAAACTATACCTTCCACCACCTGTTACTGTAAATAAAATTTTATTAGAAGGCAGTCACACTCATTTGTTATATACTATTTATGGCTGCTCTCATGCTGTCCCAGCAGGGTTTAGTGATTGTCACACAGATCAAATGGCCCACAAAGTCTAAGAGATTTATTATTTGACCCTTTACCAAAACAGTTTGCCAATCTCTAGAAGATAATTAGAACTTATTACCAACACGTAAGAAGATATCCTATACATAGACTGTTGTATTAGGTATGTATGTATGTACATGTACGTCACCAAAATTAACCAGATTGATTAACTGACTTTTCAAATTGACATACATTTCGTATAAGCAACCAACTTCCCTAGAATATTAAAACATTCTAATTTCAATTTATGATCAAATTTAAAACATTTTCAACCATTTTTTTTTCAGGACAATTAAGGAAGGTATAACTCTAAAACAAACTAACACAATCTTTTTTTCTTCCAGTTCTGTATATTATTTAGTAAAACTTATGTCTTCTTAACACTAGATAAAATACTTATGTTTTCCCTTGGGGTAGTTGAACTTAGTCCCAGGGGCAATAGAACTTAGTAGTATTTGGCAGATCATTTTTCACTGCAGTTCTAACATATAAAATTGTACTTTTGTTCCTCTTTATGTGCCTTCTACACTGCAAGGGCAATATCTGTTTTATTTATTAGCACATTCAGAATTAATTTATCACAACATAATGCAATAAAAGGCATATTTAGCAAACTTTAAATAGAATTGCCATCCATATAGAATCAAAATTTCAGTATAAGGCTGCTAATTTAACAGTAGCTTTTAATTTATTATGATGTGTTAATCGCCTAGGTAAAATAATTTAAATATGTTTCAAAGTTGATACAAAACCATAAACAAAACTAAAGCAAAAAATTTCACAATCTGTGTTTCATTTTAGTGTATAGTTTTATATATTTGTGCCAGAGCATCACTCACTGAAAAATATAACTCTAATATAAATAATTTTTGAAATTATACACTTATTCTGAATCACTGTATTTAACTGTTGTCTATTTAGTTTGTTTAAAATAATATATGATTATTTTGCCTCAAGTTTTCTCCTCTAACACTTCTATTTACTCATACTAGTCCAACAATCTATTTTTTTCTTCACTTTGCTTTTTCTTTTTTGTAAGAAAACAAACCAGTCACATTTTTCTCTGTCCATGAAAGAAATATTTTCTCTTTCACAAGTTGTATGAAGTACATATCATCTTTGCCCTTTCAAACAAGAAAAGGGCAAAACCTTTCAAAGTATTTCTTTCTAATTGCATGCATTTTTCTTTATTTTTCTTTACAAGACAAAAATGCAATAAGCTAAACTGCCCTAAAGCTAAAATTATTTTGTGACATTGACCAAATCAAATCTTTCAAGCCACTTGGTATTATGTCATTTACTTTCACTCATTCAACAAAAAATTAGGCTGTTTGGTATCTACATAGTTAAGAAAACATGATATTTGCCTTCAAGTGTTTACAACATGGTAAAGAGCCAGGTAGACAAACAACATGTCATAAATTCTTATGCAACAATACAAGGTCAGAAAAATACAGTGTAAACGCTAGATAACTATTTTAAGAGTTAGGGTAGACTTGATAAAAGAAACAATGCTTGCGTAAATTGTTACAGAAATAAAGATTTTGGTACTTTTGCAGTAAATACAGAAGATGTTAGAGTCTGATTGTTTGTGTCCCCACAAAAAGTCATACATTGAAACTTAATTGCCAAAGTGATGGTATTAGAAAGTAGGGCTTCTGAAATATAATTAGGAGGTGTGGGTTGAGCCCTCGTCGAATGGGATTATTGTCCATGTAAAAGAGGGCTTGGGAAGCTGCCTTGCCTCTTCACCACATGAGGACACAGATAGACGTTATCATCTATGAACCAGAAAGCAGGCCCCAACTAGACACAGAATCTTGCCTTGGTACGGAACTTTCCAGCATCCTGAACTGTGAGAAACACATTTCTGTGTTTATAAGCCATCTAGTTTATGGTGCTTTGTTAGAGCAGCCAAATGAACAAACAAGGGAGGTTCTTCTAGGACATAGGAACAATATGCAAAAAAAAAAAAAAAAAAAAAGTACTTTAAGAGTCCATTTGAAAAGTTACACATTTATCCACGTCTCTGAAATATAAGATGCAATGCTAGGAAATAAAGATTATAAAGAATATATTAAATATGACAACATAGGGCATGCTGAGATGTGATTTTATTTTGAAGATCATGAGGAACTAATGGAACAAAGAATAAATATGACCTAAAATGTTATTGGAATGATACAAGCGACAATGGAGAGAATAGTATACACACACACAAAAAAGATAATTAAAAGGTTGCACCCGCATGTCTTATTTCGTGGTCGGATTCAAGAGATGAAGAAAAACACATTAGAATTACTGACAGTTTGCAAGTGTGTTTCTGGCTTGTTTCTGACAGAAGGAAGCAGTGCCATAATCAAGACATAAGTTTGATGGAGAATCTAATATGATGAATTTGATAATTACATGTAAAGTTTGAGGAAAAGTGTCAGGTAGACATCCACTACAGATTATTTATGAGTCTGCGTTAGCATTAGGTGAAGTCATTTTTGTATATGCACTTTCTCAGGAATGGTTTATGAGGAGTGAAGAAGAGTATCTATGATGACATATTGAGGAATATATATATTTATGAGATCTCAGAGGGAAGGCATTGCATTTTTTTTTTTTTTTTTTTTTTTTTTTTTTTTTTTTTTTTTTGAGACGGAGTCTCGCTCTGTCGCCCAGGCTGGAGTGCAGTGGCCGGATCTCAGCTCACTGCAAGCTCCGCCTCCCGGGTTTATGCCATTCTCTTGCCTCAGCCTCCCGAGTAGCCAGGACTACAGGCGCCCGCCACCTCGCCCTGCTAGTTTTTTGTATTTTTTAGTAGAGACGGGGTTTCACCGTGTTAGCCAGGATGGTCTCAATCTCCTGACCTCGTGATCCGCCCGTCTCGGCCTCCCAAAGTGCTGGGATTACAGGCTTGAGCCACTGCACCCGGTCAGGCATTGCTTTAAAGAGAACTAGAAGTAGTCTCTGTAGGGCAAAATGAAGTGTTGTTATGGATTACAAACAAGGGACAGTTTTACAGAGAGAATGGTCAATTGAATATATATAGAGAGAAAAGCCAAACAACGGAAGGAAAGAAGGAAGGAAGGAAGGAAGGAAGGAAGGAAGGAAGGAAGGAAGGAAGGAAGGAAGGAAGGAAGGAAGGAAGGAAGGAAGGAAGGAAGGAACTGACAATAGATACTGCAGACGAGAATGTGAAGCAACAGGAATTCTTATCCATTGCTGGTGGGAATGAAAATTGACAAAGCCAGTTTGGAAGACTGAGTTTCTTTCAAAGCTAAACCACACAATCTAACAATCACAATCATAGTCATTTATACAAATGATGTGAAAAACCTACACATGAGTGTTTACAGTAATTTTGCTCATAACTGTCAAAACCTAGAAGCAGCCAAGATGGATAAATAAATTGTGGCACATCCATACAGTGGAAGATTATTCAGCTGTAAAAAGAAATAAGCTATCAAGCTAGGAAAAGAGATGAAGAACCTTAAAAATATATTGCTAAGTGAACAATGTCAATCTGAAAAATTTTATACTGTATAAATTCAATCATACAGCTTTCTGAGAAAGGCAAAACTGTGGAGACAATAAAATGATCACTGGTAGCCAGAGGTTCATAATAGGGAAGGAAAGGATAAATAGTTGGAGCACGGGGTATTTAGGGCAGTAAAACGATCCTGTATGATTGTGTAATGATGAACAGAAGTTACAAGATGTTTGTAAAAACCTATTGAATGTGCACCACAAAGAGTGAAGTGTAACGTTGATAACAGTAGTCAATCATAATGTATCAATTTTGGTTCATCAATCATAACACATGTTTCATTCTAATACAACATTTAAATAGTAGGAGAAATCAAGGGGAGGGGGAGGAAAGGGGAATAATATGAGGGAATTCCCTGTACCTTCCTATCAATTTTCCTGTAAAAGTAATACTGTTTAAAAATTAGTAAATAATATAAAATGCTGTCATAAAATATTGACAACTATAAAGATATAAAGAGAAGTGCTCTAGATTTTTAATGAAAATTACTGAAGAGAGTCTATTAGATTTATATTTGAAGAGTCATTAATGCCTAAATATAGTGTCAAAAAATTGATGGTGAGTACCCACTGCAATATAATAAAATAGTATATATAGATACATTTCCCTATCTGGGAGATTGTATTAAAATGTTCTGTATTATAAAACAAACTTACAAAAGCTAAATATCAAAAGGAGCAAGGACCCATTATCTATTTTACTAAACTATTTAAAACAACTTATTGAAGATATATTCACTAAGACATGTAAATATTTGTTTTCCATCAACAAATGCCTGTTTAATATTTTGAGCAACTAAAAGTTTTTACAATTATGTATAATGACATGACAATATTATATTTTTTGAGTTCTACATTTTTTGAACATCCATTCTATGCAAACGCAGGGCTCTTCGTGATGCAACAATCTCCTTTTTCTTTTCTTATTCTGTTTTGCATTACTAAAAATACATGCTAATAAAAATAATTCTACAGCAACAGGATAATGACATATTGTCATTCATTCATTCAAAAACATACACTAAATGTCTACCATGTGCCAGAACTTGTTTTTTTTTTTTTTTTAAGACAAAGAAAAGGAAAAGGAAGGGAATACAAGAAGGAGAGAAAGAGAAAGAAACAGGTAAAAGAAATAACTTTTCAAGTGTGACAAGAAGTCAAAAGTTTAAGGATTTCAACTTTAAAAAACCTACATAATTTTATGAGTGCTTTCTCTAAATGGTTTCAGAATCTTTATTATAAAATCAGCCAGTAACATTAAAAATGAGAGAGTTAAATGCTTTTCCACTTGTTAGTATATTTTATTATAGAATTTGTTTTTTTTTTCAAGTAGTTTTTTCAAAACTTATACAAGCTATGGTGTCTTTAGTAACTTTTGCTCATAATATTTTAGTAATATTAATTTGTTTGTTATCTGGTTTGGTTGATAACTAAGGTCTCGTTAAATATAGCCACACTTTATACATGTTGTTATCTTTTAAAATTAAAAAAACAATATTAAATCTCTATATAGAAACAACATGACCAAGGAACAAAACTGTTGTGAGTGGTAAAGGATAGAATTTGATAATACGATTACACTGTGGTGACTTTCACTTCTTCCCCCAGGGATCTAAATTTGTTCATTATTTACAATAAGCATTTTGCTTCAAAAAACACTGAGCCTGGCCAAGTGAAGGATCAACAAATGAAAAAACGAACAGCAGAAGAGAATTTTTCTGCAAGAAGAAATCAATTATGTCTCTCAACTGAGAATCACTAGCAAGAAACTGGTAAACCAACCAATAAGTGGGAAAAGAAAATGTGAGATTATATAAATAAACACACACACACACACAAACACACACACCATGGAATACTACTCAACCATACAAAGGAAGGAAATAATGGCATTTACTTTTGCAGCAACCTGGATGGGGTTGGAGACCATTATTCTAAGTGAAGTAACTCAGGAATGGAAAACCAAATATCATATGTTCTCACTTATAAGTGGGAGCTAAGCTATAAGGACACGAAGGCATAAGGATAATATAATGGACTTTGGAGACTCAGAGGAAAAAGTGGGAGGAGGATGAGGGATAAAAGACTACACAGTGGGTATAGTGTACACTGCTTGGGTGATGGGTGCACCAATTCCCAGAAATCACCACTTAAGAACTTTTCTATGCAACAAAACACCATCTGTTTCCCCAAAACTACTAAAATGAAAATAAAATAATATCTAACACACAAAAATGAAAACTAAATGTGTAACGGATTGTAGGGAACAGAGGCCATGGATCTGTAGATCGCTGTACATAATGATTGGTGTCTTCCAATAAAAGGTCCAGACTCCCTCAATATTAAGGATTAAGTAATCCCTTTTGAATATTAAAATAACTACAATAGCTCTTTTATACAAAACTGATACACACAAGCATGAAGGCCCACACAGACATATGCACAACCACATATTTTCTGAAGTAAATACTAATTTATTTCTTTTCATGTAATGAAATATTTGTACTCTGACTTCTGATTACTTCCTTCCCAGATGTTCTGCATCATTGCAATTCATACTCTAGAGCTACCAACTAACTGAAGTTCCCAGAGCAGCTTACTGTCTCATATTTTTGGACACTTCTTTAGTCTTCTCTGGAAAGGCATTAATCTTCTTCTCTACCTGGCATACACTCCTGCACATTCATCCTATAAAATATAAAGTAATCATTGTGTACTCCATGAAGATTCTGATTTCCCTTAATGTCTTACCCAATCCTTTGTGTTAGTGGTATGTTTTTATATCATTTCTATTGGATAGTCTGTGTGTATGAGTGAAAGTGAATTGCTGGGGGATATGACTGCTTTCTTCCTCATCTTTGAATCATTGTTTCCTAGTGAAACGTACACAATGTAAGGTGCACAGCAAATATTTGTTGAAAATAATTAAGAAAATTTCCCACTGTTCAGCACTATACTAAATTGTCCAATCAGATGAAAGACTAAGCCAATTCCAGTCTCTGACAAGTTCTGAGAGCTAATTTTAGCACTGAAAATATGAGAGAAAATCAGTAATTAAGAATTATAGAAATTTAGCAGATAAGAGATTGGTGTTTCAGAACCACGAATGTTTAACAATTTGTCAGTTCAGTATACACTATTCTGAATATTTTAGATACTTCATTATCCTCTGCTTTCTTTTTATGTTTAGCCACACTTTGTGAAGCATTGCTTTGTAATATTGTGGTAATAATTCAAAGCATTATCTCTGATGTCCAATATAGAAGACAATCAATTTAAAAAAAGATCAAAACAATGGATAATTAATAAAATCAAGTAACTTAAGAATTAACATTCCTCTGAAATATATCAAAGACCTATTTGGTAATAATTACATAGAACAGGTCAATTTGAAGCATACTATATTTAAGTGATAGTTGTTTTAAACATATTCTCCTGCATTTCAACCCATTTTTAGAAAAAAATTATAATAAGCTTAGAAAGAACTCTAAAAATGTATTAAGGTAAACATTTAAATAATTTTGTGTTTTATAAGAGTTATATAATGAAGACTTGTTTATTGATTTCCACTAACCTTTAGTTATAAAATTAATAACTTCAATAAATAACTGTGAGGTTAGATTAAAACCCATAGAGTAATGGCTTTTTTGTGCCAATATAAGAATAATGCATTAAAAAATGCATGTCTAAATCTCATTGATAATAATTTATAAACAATAACACTGCAAATATTTTACATTTTCATCATGTCATTAAATATTGCTGCATTCGAAACTGGACTGTAGAAACTTCTTAATAAGTTGTATAATTATTGGTAGACATGAAATTTCTAGATATCCTATCCTTTTCTTAGGAGAAGGTTTTTAAAAGTGATATTTTGCTTGGAACTTATAAGATTCATTCGAGTATAAGTAAACGAGTTTTGCTACTTCAAATGCTTCATTATATAAATACAACCAGATACACATAAAATTAATGGCAATTGTTTGTTTTATATGGTTATTTAAAACATATTGAGAACTTGGGGTAGAAAATAACAACCCTTTTTACAAAGAGCTTTGACCTTTGACCTGATAAGAATTTATTGTATTATTGCTGATTTCAAACACCTAGCCCCACATCTCCATATGCAGTATGTTTTTCCAATATAACATTTTAAATCTATTATGAATTTTTAGTTATCTGTCATATGTATTCTCTGAACATATTCTTAAAATATATTTATTTTCACAATAAAAATGTGATGTTACTTATTCACATCCCCCAAATTGTATTTTTCAATAATATGTTTTTATATTATTATTATCATCATCATCATTATTACTCTAAAATCGAATAAGAAACCAAAAGTCAATGTTCCATTTGTCTGTTACTGTTCAGGAGATACTACAATATGGCCATGATGAATTTTGATTTTTGTATGTCTATCATAACCTTATAGTCACTTGTAATTATTAAAATGTTGAACTTTTACCTTACAAAGCAGCCTTGCAGTTATTATCTCAGGAAATGCAATAATTATCTGAAGACTCTAACCACAAAGCTGGTCAATTTTTAAAAAGTCATTTAAATTCCATTTTCCCAGTTAATCTTCCCATTTGTTTATTATAATACAGTAACAACTTTATAAAATCTGAGTATGTCTTCAACTTTTTCAAAAGGGTAGAATTTGCATGTTGCAACATCATATCTTCCTATAAGACTCGATTACTATCAGATAAATATTATTTACTAGCAGAAAATGTGCATATAAAGTCCTTTATAACTTCTATGATGATGAAACTTTTAATTTAAAAAATTCACATTATTGTATTCTCTTAAAAACTAATACATGAATTTGAAAATGGAGTTAAAACATTATAGAAAATGCTCTATTTTATTATTGAAAATGCAGTCAACATTTTGGCATAAAACATAGAGAACATTTTCTCACTTGAATAAAATATTCATCGCTAAATAAAAATCACATATGTTATTTCAGTTACCTGAAAACTGTAATATAATAAATATAAACAATGTTACAAATCAAGAAAAATACAATTGTATTAGCTATTTGAAGATTACTTAAAGAGTATAACCTATACTCTTTCCTGGAATCTATTTTTTTGTAACTACATGCCTAGCTAGATCACTGCTTTCTTGAATCTCTTAAAACTTGTCATTTTTTTTTCTTTTGAATATCTGCTTCTGCAAAATAAAATAAACTTAAAAGAAAATAGCATATACCTCTCAATCCACAACCTGCTACCATTTCATCACAAATATCTAGGTCCTTGCAATAACTCTCAGTAGCCACCGTCAACTCCTCTCATGAATCATATGTGAATGGTTTGTAGTGACTTGTGAATCTATTATCATCGAAATTCTACTAACCAGAATATCTTTCTCTAAATTTGTATAAGATAACACTAGTAACTCAAGTAATATTTTCTTTCTCAGGGCTAGGGTAAAAATACTAAGTCTCCTCTTTGCTTTTTCTGTAGAAATCAACTTGAGGAAAAGTGATAGTTTCTAAGTTTCTGGTAAATTCTAAAGAACAATAATAATATTAAGAGAATCTAAGTAGGTTCAGAATTTTCACGGACATCAGCATTCATCAAAAAAGTTAATTAAGTTTTCAATTGAGTTTAAACTGAAATTCGAAGTAACTGAGGCAGGGCAACAATTTCTTTTCTCACCTATTTGTAAAGGTAAAAAATTATTTGGCCAAAGATATACAGTGTTTTATAAGAAAAGGAGTCAAATTCATAGATATCATGTAGGAAAAAGCTAAGTTTCCTTTGGACTGTTTAGTGCTAAAATAAGAAAAATCCAGAAATTCTCCAAGAATGCTTCTGGAATTTGCTATCCCAGAGAAGAAACTGTCCACCTCCCACTCCTATCATAAGGAAGTCAGAGTCTGGTTTCATTACAAATCTGCAGACCATGGACAAGATAGAGTTCTGCATCTTACCTACAGGTCTAAGAATCAAATAAAAAACACCGCCAAAAATATAACTTGCCTTAGATGAGTGTTGTGACCGTTATTTCATTAAAATAGTGAAATATTTGATGATGTTTGAATATAAAATACTAGCCATAGTTGAATGCATATTTCTCTTCCCTTCATATCTTTAATGGATCACAAAATACAACATACCCCGGATTACATGAGCCAAGATGCCCATCCCCCACAACTAGCATAGATGGTTTCTTCATTTCACAGTTTCCACACTCTGCACAGAACCAGCTCCACAAAGATAGCAAAAGGGAAATAACCTTAGTGTTTTCTGCCTATAAAACATATTTTATGAATAGGTTCAAATTGCTTTAATAGTCCCTCTTGATGAGTTTGCTCCTACCCTTTAGAGATTACCCCAAATCATGCTAGACTTTACTATAAGATATATGTTATTTACATAGTAGAGCTCTATAGCCAAGACTAAAGTCAAACAAAGGCAAATACATTTTAACTCTGTTACACTCTAAAATGGCTGAAATTCTTCACTATCATCTACCTTTTCCTGCTTCAAAAATACCTTTCTAATTTTTTTCATGAATGCGACCACCTTTCTTATTCGTTCTTCTCTTGGCACAATCATTTTCTTTTATGGATTTTCAATTTTGTGAATAATTACTATGCTAATATTTAACACATATTCCTTAATCTCAAAACCAAGTTCATACTCTTGGGTTTATTCCCATTACTCAGTTAAGAGGAAGATGACTTATTACATTCAACTTTTGGAAAAGATTTACTCAAAGTGAGGGTCTCTGTTTAAAAAGTTGGAATTTTGCCATTCAAATTTATCTTTCTCTCATTTTATGTAATATTTCTGTCTAAACTATTCTGTCCTTTATTTTTAGTGTTGGTGGTAGTGGTGATGATGATGAGAGTACTGCTCCTGATGGCAAAAATAGTGATAATAGCAATGGTGATACCTTAAGTGACTTACAGAGATTGAGAAATGGCCCTATAAGATTTGAGTCATTATTCTTGCTTTGCTCAGTTCTCATCATGTCACCATTCTGATTCCTGATATTTCTACTTTCTACCTGTAACCTTTTAAACTTTATCATTTCTCATTTTCAGTGACCTCTACCAGCTTTACTGTGTATCCTTCAATATATTTTCAAACATGAAATATGGCAATAATTGGTGATCAAATTTTGAGAAATTAAAAAATAATAATTTTAAAATATATAATAAAAAGGATTTTATTACAGAAAAACATATTTCTTCATCTAGTTCTGTTAATGTATTTCTAATTTTATTCATTATGGTCAACTTCAGAATGATAAAATTAAATGGCTGATTTAAAGAGCATATTTTAAAATATGTTTTTAAAGTAATGCTTAATATTACCAAAAGAAATATTTTGTGTATATAATTATTACCCCACAGATTGATATACTTACAATCAATGTAACTTTTATATTTATATAACAGCATACTCATTAAGTAGTTGATGATAAAAGACAAGTATGTAAATATTACTGTTAGAAGATTTATATTTAAAAAATTCACTGTAAGTAAGATAAGCCCCTCTAGGAAGGTCAGTCTTCTGGGAAATGAAAATAATTTTTAGAGCTAGTATTCGTTTAAAATTGGAATATAGTGGTCAATCAAATAAACTTTAGAATTTAAATGTAGACATGATTCAATTTCCTACTGTGACACTTACTAGCTCAATAATTTGGAGCCAGTTATCTGAATTCTCCCTCTCAGTTTTCTCACTTAAATGGAATAAGAGTAACATCTCATAGAGTTTCTATGAGGATTAAATGATTTCAGAATATCACAAGACATGTAGTAAGCATTATATAAATATTAGATACAATTATTTTATATGGGATTATATTAAAAAAGAAAGCAACTTAATACTTAGCTTTAGAAGGAAATAATCAAATATATATAGAAAGCATAATACATTATGTTCATACAAGAAAGATTTACAAATAAAAGTGATATTTATCTCATTTCATGAATTTCTGAATATTCAGATGTTTATTCATTATTTTATTAAAATATTTATTAATAGTATAAACATATTTTAATTAAAACAATAAAATTGAGCAAAATGTATGAGCATGGCTATCAATAAAACATTTCTTTTTACTTTATTGATATGATAAGAAATACACTATTGTGCTATTTCTAGAATTTAAACCTTCTACTATGAGCAAAATAGAACTTAAATCTTATTAAAAAGACAGCCCCATTTTCATGTTGTGAAACTGCTTTCTAAGCTATTTTTTTTCCCATAGGTAGTAGCAAGCAGAAAATTGGAAGTACATGTCCATATTTCTCAAACAAAGAATTAATAATGTTTTACTGGCATTCTTACACCTGGATGCAACCTAAAGAAAAGTCTAATTAAGATCGTTCTTGATGATGCAATGATTTCTTTTACTAATTGTGATGCTAACCTCATTACAGCAGCAGCATTTCTCTATTTTTCTCTCTATAGACTTGTATACATAACAATTAACAGATGTTTAGGGAAACACTTTAAACAGTTCGCATTGGCATGATCATTAGGTTACAACAAGAAGAATTGTTTCTACTCCTTAAATAATGTAGCTACACAATATTTCCTAATTCTGCATGGAATTTTTTTAAGCCTCAGAGTTGAGGTTAGGCTCATAACTTGCCTTCATCCTTAACACCATGCCTATCCTTTGGCAACGTAACAAAAAATAAGTTTATAAAAAAGACATTTATTTAGATCAGGTAACAACAGCAAAAGGAATAAAAGTATTTCAGACTATATTTCTGTGTGTTAGTTTCATACGTTTGGAAAACTTAATACCTCAATATATACAATATCCTAGTCTGCCCTAAAAGCTTCGTAGTCTAAAAATATAAAGAAAAATGTCCTGGAATCAAATAAAATGTTCACAAATTATTAATATTGTTATTTTAAATTATGCATGAATAAGGAAGTCAAAGTTTAAGAAAATAATTCTTATAAATAATACATAGTTCATGGCACATTTCAAATTTAAGAACATGAGTACAAGCCATCTTAGCTCCTGTCATATGTTAAGGACCTTAACCATAAAAGGCATGAGAATGGTATTGTAGAAAATTAGAGGATAAATTAGATAAAAATTCTGCAGCCTAGACTTTAAAATATATCATATTTTATACTTTAGACTTAAAATATAAACATTTACAGTGCAGATAACGATAACTAAAATAAGTGCACATTTAAAAATCAGATAACAAGAAGAGTTATGAATTATATCTCATTCTGATTTTAATTTGCAATTCCCTGATATTTAGTGATGTCAAGCATTCATTCATGAACACATTGGTCATTTGTACATACTCCTTATGTCTTTCTCTTATTTTATAATTAGATTATTTATTTTCTGGTTATTAGGCTGTTTGAATCTTTTACTTATTCCTTATCAGATAATTTGAAACACTTTTGACCACTCTAAGAGTTGTCTCTTGATTTTGTTAATTGTTTTCTTTGCTGTGCAGAAGTTTTTAGTTTGATGTAATCCCACTTTGTGTATATAATGGAATTCTATTCAACCATTATAAAGAATAAAATCCATGACAACATGGATGAACCTGGAAGACATTATATTAAGTGACACAAGCCAGATACAGAAAAACAAGTACCACATGATGTAACTTATTTCTGAAATCTAAAAATGTCAAACTCATAGTAGTAGAAATAATAGTGATTACCAGAGCCTGGGGGAGTGGGAAGGATGAGAATAGGGGATGTTTTTCAAAGGCTACAAAGTTCCAGTTAAACAGGAGGAAAAAAATTTTGAGATCTATTGCATAGCAAGATTACTGTAGTCAATAATGATGTATTGTATATTTCAAAATAAGCATGTAAATTTCAAATGTGCCACTACAAAAAAGTGATGTGAGATAATAGATATTAATTAGCTTAACTTAATCATTTCATGTTGTGTACATATATCAAAAGATAACACTGTACCCCATAAATGTACACTACTATAATTTATCAGTTAAGAATAATATGAATGAGAATCTATGAGTGAGTGCTTAGTATGTGCCAGTCTTTGTTCCATGAACTTCACTATGTATTATGTAATTTAATCCTCACTACAATTCTGTGACAGTTTTGAAAGCCTAAGCTAAAATAACAAATTAATTTCTAGCATTTAGTGATTAGAGTATAATAAATTAACTTGTTTTTCAAATAACATTTCAGGTCAATCAAGGCCTACTTCACACAGTTATTCAGGAACTCGATCTGTATCATTGTCAACTGGTGGATTCCAAAGTTGTCATTATCATTTCCATTCTATTTAGCTAGAAGGCAGAAATGAAAAGAAGAGACATTTGGAAGGGTTATGGGCCAGGCCTAGAAGTGGCACATATCACTTCCGGGAGATCCCAATGAATGAACAATCCAGCTACAAACTGTGGTACTGAAAGAACAGGGAAGTAGGATCATGATGTGCATTAAGGGAAAGGGTGGTTCAAGATGAGGCTGAGACAGTGATTGATGAAGAATATATCATTCAGGATGTTGTTAACCATATTAAAAGATCCTACAAGTCATATTATTGGGCTTTTTATTTTAAACATAGTGTACTACAGAATTTTAATAAATGATTTTCTCAATTTTTTTACATTTTAAAATATTCCTCCAAGTTTCTTTAAAATAAATGTATCATTTCATTACAGTTCTAGATTTATCAAAAATTCAATATATTAATAATAGAGATCTAGGATATCTCACACCCAGGTTTCTCTATTATGAACACGTTGTATTAGGATAGTAAATTTGTCAAAATAAAGGAAATCCATTTTATTGATGTCTTTCATGATTGAGCTTTTGTTATTTATCCAAACACTCATTAACAAACCAATGGTTACATAGATTTTCCCCATTTTATCTTCTAGCTGTGGTATTGCAATAGTTAGATACCATGGCCAGAAGACAACATGAGGGGAAATTGGATATTTCAGGTAGGAGAAATATGATGGTATCTTGGAATAGTTTTTTGATTTTGAAAAATGGAAAAATGCTCATATGTAACATATATTCATTTTCTAACAAACTGTTATTGTGTATCTGTATGTTACACAAGGTAATTAAGTGTCAATATAAGCAGATATTTAATTAGTTATGATCATAGAATATGAATGATGGAAGATGAATATGTAAAATTTATCAGGGCTTGTCAAATTACTGTGTTAATTTTACCTTTCATTTGATAAAATGTAGGTTCCTGGAGGGGTAAAAGAAAAACAACTATTTTCTTGGAGAGCAGGGAATTCATGCTCCCCGAGCAGATGGAGGATCCAGCTGATCATTCTTAATTACCTATAGAGAACTATTTATTTCACTTGATGAATTACTGGAACTCTAGTTATTTTATTATCCTTTTCTAGAATTGCTTCTCTGTTAATATCCTTACTGATAACAAATATGTTAAATTTGTGACTTATGTTTTGTAAACATAGTAAGAGAGAAAGAGAAAAGCAGGAGAGGAAAGATGAGAAAAAGTAGGAAGTGTGAGAAAATTTAACATTATTGTACATAGGTCTCTTATTCACATTATTATAGTTTAATATATTACAAGAAAAGCATCAGAGATATTCAAAGTTGACATTTTTATGTCTATTGGAGAAATATTTATCATTACTTCAATTAATATTCATCAGGTATATGGTGCCTATTATTTTAACAAATTCATACTCAGAGATAGTATTAAGCATTCAATTATAAACACTGACATGTGAAATAAGCAGAAGTATAATGATATCAAAATTACTCAGGAGGAAAATTAATATAGCAAACTATTGAAGAGGATAAGTTATGAACAGAGAGAGGGTTAAGCATCACCTTGAATATTACAGAGAAATATCCTCCAATTTTCTATAGCAGAAGATGGTAAGGAATTTTAAGTGAGGAAAGTTCTGACTCTTTATTGCTTGAGTTTCTCTTTCTCTTGCTCATTCTCTCACGATGATATTGTATATATATCATAGAAAACTGGTAATCTGGAAATGTGAAATGTCACTAATAACCACAAACTCAGTACTTGAAACTCTACCATCTCCACACATGCATAGCATTTGACAATGTTGACTGATTACATGAGCTTTTTGAACATTTATTTTTCCTTTTCTTCCGAAGTGCTAATTTTAGCTATTCATCATCTCGGTCTCTGATCAATATTATTTATGTTTTTATAATAAATATAAAGTGCCAATATTTATTAGGCATTTAGTATAAACATAAATAATTAACAATAAAAATGACACTAATTTACTCTTACAAGATAAATGTATTGGAATGTTTCTTTCACCCACTCACACTGAGTGGTGTCAATTTTCAACATTTGACAGTTGGAAGAAAAATTCTCTTGAGCTTTAATTCAAACATGTTTATTAACAAACGTTTTATGTCAGATATTACTATCTTTATTTCTCCATTTTTTAATTTTTGAAAATAGTAATTTAATGGGAACGTGAATATAAAGAGTTTAAGACAGGATGTGGCTCTAATCCGTCTTACAATAAACACAACTTTTCTTTCCATTGTGGCAACTAGGAAGAGAAGTTTTTCTTGTAGCACGTTCTTATGTGTTCTCTTTCATACTTTTTCATGGTGGAAGGCATAAAAGTAGGAGTACACAAAAGCAAAGAATTACATGTTTATGTCTTAAAAATTATATCTCCATAAGAGTGCTGATATTTTATCTTTGTTGCTAGCATTTTTCCTGTCTTCTTTCTTTTTTCTTTTCTAATTTTTTGCATATTTTAATTTTAATTTTGTCGCATGAATTATTTCTCTATTTTTTTCATTTTTTTTTAATGCTTAGAAAATCCTTGCATAGCAGTGGATAAATATTTACCTCTATGTTTTTTCTGTTGGATTGTTTGTGTTGTTAACATTAACACTTTATTTTGACTGTTATGTATTGTTTTACAGTGTGTGAAACTAAGTTATTTTAATTACTCATTAATTTTCCTAACAGTAGCATATAAAGTATCTCTTCATCATTCATTTATAATACTGCCTGTATAATTTTTAAAATTATTTCTAGAATCAAGTTATTACGAGACTATTTCATATTATTCCTGTGATGTTACCTTCACCATTCATTATGTACTTGCTCTGCCATCTTCAAAAATATTATCTTCTCTGGAATTTTGTTCTTTGCTTTGTCCTTAGATGCTTTTTATTTGTTTACTTATTTACTCCATATCACACAGTGTGTTGGATAGTGGGGAACAGAGATGAAAGCTTCAGATACTAGGACTATAATACACACAGCTAGAGGAGGAATCCTCATAGTCTCCAATTGGTTCATCTGTATGGCTGATGCCTGAATTGGTTCTATAGCTCCCTTGCTTTCCCAAGAATGTTTCTTACTATTCATTCTATTTCATTATATATCTCTACTTGACCATTATTCTGTATAAGTACCATCACATCAACATGTTTTTAAAAAGCATGTGAAATGTATAGTCACACATTGTCTTGAATTAACTCAATACACCTTTGGGCAGCCAACTTCGCCTCAAGTAAAAACATCATTACTAACTTGGTCAAAAAATGTGATACCTGAGGGATGAATGAACACTGTACTTTGACTCAATCCCTCCATTAAATCAATTATCAGTTTTTGTTGATTTCTAAACTAATCATTTTCCTTGCTTTTTATAATTGTCATTATGATCCATTTCAGCCTCCTGTTGCCTCTTAACCTGCAATATCAAACAATAATTTGTTTTTTGTTTTTTTTTCACCAACACTGGGGTGCAGTGGTGCGATTATAGCTCATTGCAACCTCAAACTCCTGAGCTCATTGCAACCGCAAACTCCTGAGCTCAAGGGATCCTCCTGCCTCAACTTCCTACCTGTAACGGAGACTGCAGGCATATGCCACTGCACTCAGATATTTTTTTTATTTTATTTTCAGTAGAAATGGGAGTCTCACAATGTTGCTCAGGCTGGTCTGAAACCCCTGAGCTCAAGTGATCATTCTGCCTCGGCTTCTCAAGGTGCTGGGATTACAGGCGTAAGCCACTTAACTGAGAACGTGGACCTTGCCTCCCTCCAATCATGTTCAATTTGGGGTCAAATTAACTAAATCTCTAGAATCCAAATATAAGAAAGTCATCATATGCAGTAAAATTTTAAAACCTATAACTACCATCCCTGGCAGATATCTGGAATTCATATATGTCAGCTTTGAATTTTCTGTTTCTTCTAATTACCTAAGACAACAGTTCTCAAAATGTGACCCATAGTCCCTGGGAATTTGCAAGACATTTTCAGGAGTCTGTGGGATCAAAATATATTCATAATTACATTAAGTTTTTTTTTTCCTTTGTCACTATGTGGAAATTTTACCTAATGGTGCAAAAGTGACATTGGGTAAAATTTCTTGCCCCTTGGCACAAATTAAGCCAGTAGCACCAAACCGTTCTGAAAATCATTTTAATATTTACTGCTGCACACTGATAATTATTTTTTAAATTACTGTTTTATTCTTCATTTAGAATGTTGATTAAAACAGTACAAAACATTAATTTTATTAAATCTATACCCTCAAATATATATTTTTACATTATTCTTTGAGGAACAAAATGGAAGAAAACATAAAGAATTGCTGCTGCATACCATATGACAGTTGTTTTTGGGAAAACACATGAGTGATTATTTGCTTTCTGCATTGAATTTGCTACTTTTTCATTGATCACTGTTTTTATTCTAAAGACTCGCAGACAGCTAGACTTTTCATACTTGGGTATTTGACAGATATTTTCTGGAAGATGAACCAAGAAAGTCAGTTACTACAATGAAAACAAACAACGGTGCCTAATAACAATACTAAAATGTACAGTTTAAAGTGAGAATTAAAATCTTGAAAAATTTTCTTCTGTCACAACTTCTCAATACTTAAAAGACTTCACAGAGGCCGGGCGCGGTGGCTCAAGCCTGTAATTCCAGCACTTTGGGAGGCCGAGGCGGGTGGATCACGAGGTCAGGAGATCGAGACCATCCTGGCTAACATGGTGAAACCCCGTCTCTACTAAAAATACAAAAAAAAAAAACTAGCCGGGCATGGTGGCGGGCGCCTGTAGTCCCAGCTACTCGGAGGCTGAGGCGGGAGAATGGCGTGAACCCGGGAGGTGGAGCTTGCAGTGAGCCGAGATGGCGCCACTGCACTCCAGCCTGGGCAATAGAGCGAGACTCCGTCTCAAAAAAAAAAAAAAAAAAAGACTTCACAGAAAAGATTAGTAATTATATTAATAAATGTTAATTTTGTTCTATATTGAAATGTGTCGATATGTGGAATATTTGTATAACTCAGTTAAATAACATTAAATAAATATTTTAACAGTTTCTCCATTTTAATTTCTACTATAGAGACTATCCACCTAAATTATCCAACCCAACTAAAGCTCTTTGGACTTGTCAGTCTTTACAAGAATGTGAAAACTTCCTGAGATAGAAATATTTGAAGATTGCTAGTTAATGGGATAAAATACAAGTCTATTGGATAATTAAGTAGAGTTCTAAAAGCCTGGCAATAGATTCGCTTCCCAGAAATTCTGAGTGACTCCGTAGACAATAAATAAATCAATTTCATTGAAATGCCTTTTCTGTACACAAATGCCTTATACTTTAAATGTGCATTTTTTTACAGTATTCCTCTTTCATGTAATGCTTTCTCCTTTAATAGATACACTTCTATGTGTATTACAAAAAGAAAACACTTTTTAAGTAATACTTGTTTATATTGTTTCTTTGGACCATCCAAATATAGAATCCTTTACCTTCTCACATATGTTTTCTCAATACATATTTTTCAGTGCTGTTTTGTGCTGATAAATATTAGTGGACTGTGAGCAATTTGATAGCCAAGTTTTTGTATATTACTCAGTTTTACTTTAAGTGAATACTCAGATATTCAGCACATACTGATTAAAAATAAACTACTGAATTCTAATGGTAAATCCTTCCTAGAACTGAGATCGGGCATCCACATTTTTGGAAAATTTAGAACTATTTTAAAGAAATTAAATAGAATTAAAGATATTTCAAATAGAGAAATAAGAGTATATTTTAGGTTGTATCATTGCTTTATATTCAAGCTTATTGACAACATTCCTCATGCTGCTTTGAGGCTATAGTAGTCATAACTTTTTTTGATGGGTAACAAATTGATTTCTTAAAAATACATGCTTGTGAGTATTCATAAGCAATATGCTGACTTTCTCATTATTTGATACACTCTTCATCCTAGAGTGGCTGCTGGTTGATCTTTGTTTCTAATTATTATAGAAATCAAAGTATTATACATATCTTCAAAATGAGCAACCTTTATTCTTCTTTCAACATTGATTGAATCAGAATTGCTGATCTGTTACACAGCAGGCTTTATTTTCCAAGGTGTAAATGTAGCACATGTAGAATTTGAGATGTGTTTCTGTAGAAATACACATTCCTTACAGAATTTTCTTTTTAATATGCATGGGTACAAATTAAGTTATAATGTCAACAATTTGATGTATATGAGGAAGGCAGTTTTTCAGCTGCATAAACATCATAACAGTTATTATTAAATGATATGGACATAAATTTTTTAGCCTGTCTAATATCTATACACCTTTGGTTTGGTGAAGTCCCTTGATTTTTCTCTGGTGAATGTTCCTTTTTCATTCAGTTTCTGTGGTGCTGATAGGACTGACTCACATCTAGATTCCTAGAGCACATGATGCAGGCGTGGCTCATTAGAATATCAAGTGATTGACCACCGTTATTTAGGGATAGCCAAGGACCGTAAGAGAAGCAAGCCAAACCAAGAAGAACCTTACAGGAACTGTTATTGAAATACTGAGAAAAGGTTTACTTTTTCCACTGAAGTTGCCAAAATAATCGGGTAGAATCCTGAAGCCTTTGATGGTTATTTGCTCAGGACTCACCTGGGAATCACGTCCTCCAAGCGTGGACATGCTAAGCCATGGATTGACTTGACTGATTGATAGGTTGATTCCCAGTGAATTATCTCAGCCCATGGATCCAAATATTTCTAAACCCAAAACAATCCTTGAACTTTTTGGTGGCATGAGGTTATACATATGTGAGGCTATATATACACATATATATGTGTGTGTGTGTATATATATGTATGTATATATGTACACACACATATAATATACATACACACATACATATATATATATATTTCTTAAAAGTACTTTAAGTTAGGTATCTATTCTTTATCATATATGACTGACACAGTGAAACTAACTCTACTTTTAGCTCACTCTTGCCAGAAATATATCATAAAACAGAAGAATGAATCCACAATATGCATCATAACCCCATTAAGGATATCACTGATTATGTTGTAGACAAACACCATGACTGAAGCAATAGTATTTCATTCCTATAACACAGGCATACTAAATGCATTAACCTATTTTCTCCCCCAATGACTTTATATACAATTCAAGAATAAAAATAAATGTCACTCAAGTTGAAATACAAACTCAAAGTAAATTATAATTACTGGTTTTAGTGTGTCTTTTTATGACAAAAAGAGAAAGGCAGTTTTAGTACAGTGCATCATTAGTTTCTAAATCTTCCAAATAATGAATAAAAGAGAATCTTGAAAAATAATGCATAACTATAGAATGCTTAATATATATCTCTGTTAAACTCTAGTTTGCTGAACTCGAAAGCACAGACAATACCATCAATATTTTTTAGAATTTTATTGTAATTTATACTAAACTATATAATAAATAAGCCCACATCTAGTTTTTATTACCTATTCTACGTTCATTTTATCATGTATGAAACATTCTGTTATTATTTTAAGCACTGACTCCAATGAGTTTGAGTAAGATGTATGTCACATAAAATATATTGAATTTGGCAAGAAAATTAGTGCTCTAGTTACATTATAAGCAATGCTATTTTAAGATTTGACTTATATACTATAAGCCCTTTATTACATTAAGAAAGTTTCCTTCTATTTCTAGTTTGATTAGTGTTTTAATGATAAAAAGATGGTGATTTTTTTCAAATACTTTTTCAGCATTTATTAAAATAATCATGGGTCTCCTGTCTTATTTATTCTCTTAATGTGGTATAGTACATTGATTCGTTTTCTTATGTTCAACCAATCTTACATTCTTAAGGTAAATCCACATTGTTAAGGTAAATTCTTAAGGTCATAGTGTATAGCATTTTTAATGTACTGTTGAATTCATCTTGCTAAGTTTGTTGTCAGTGTTGGTGGTGGTGGTGTTGCTGTGGCTGTTGTTAAGTATTTTGTGCTTGCATTCATTAAAAAATATATTAATCTTTAGTTTTCTTAGTTTCTGGTATTTTTTTCTGACTTTGGTATCAGAGTAATGTTGGCCTCACAGAAGAGCTTGGAATTTTATTCCTCATATACTTTTGAAAGAGTACGAATATGATGGATGTTAATTATTCTCTAAAGATTTGCTAAAATTCAAGAATGAAGCCATCTTATCCTTTTATTTCTAAGACGTTGTTGATGACCAGTTTAATCACTTTATTTATTATAGGTCTGTTAAGATTTTCTATGTCTTTTTGAGTTCAATTTGGCAATTTTTTGCTTTCTAGAAATAAGTCCATTTTATGTAAATTATCTAATTTGTTTGGTTTGCAATTGCGAATATTTTTCTCTCATAATCTTCTTAATTTCTGTAAAGTTGCCAGTAATGGCCCCCTTTTTGTTCTTGACTTTATTTTCATTTTCTCTCATTTTTTTCTTAGTCAGTCTAGCTAAAAATTTGTCAAAGTGATTGATCTTATCAAAAAAGCTTCTTTTGGTTTGATTTCTATTCTCTGTTTCTATATTCTCTCTTTCATTTATCTCTATTCTTCTATTTATTACTTTATTCTGTTTGTATTGGCTTTAGTTTCCTCTCTGTTTTCTTTTCTAAAGAATTTGAGGTCATTCTTTTTCTTCTTAAATACAGGTATTTACAGCTCAGAGAGTAAATTACACTCTGAGCACTACTTTAGCTGTGTCCAACAAGTCTTGGTATGTTATGCACTTGTTTTCTCTCATCACACTATATTTTCTAAGTGTTTTCCTGTGAGTTATTTTCTGACCCATGAGTTTTTTAAAGAAGTATTCTGATGAATTTCCATACAATTATAAATTTTCCAGATTTTCTTCTGCCTTGATTTCTAATTTAATCCCACTGTTTTCAGAGAAGATTCTCTGTAAGAGTGGAATTCCTTAACCTAACCTTGTGGAGGCTTGTTTTGTAGTCTATTCTGGCAAATGTCCACTTGTGCTTGAGAAAAAAAATGTGTCATCTTCTCTTGTTCAAAAAGTGGTCCATAGATGTCTGTTAGGAGATTTGGTTTAGCGTGTCATCCAGGTCTTCTAATTCCTTGTTGATTTGCTGCCAAGGTATTGCATCCATTATTGAAAATGGAGTAGTTAAGAGTCCAACTATTATTGTTTAATGGTCATAATGGTCATATCTTCCTTTTATTTTGCCAGTTTTTATTTCATGTATTGGCCCTATTCTTAAGTGCAATTTTTTTTTTTTTTTTTTTTTTGAATTGTTAGACCTGTTTGATGAACTGGCCCTCTTATTATTTTAAAAGATCTTATAAATTTCTTATGTTGAAGTATACTCTGTCTAGTATTTATACAGCCATTCTATCTGTTGATGATAAATTAAGAATGCATATATAAATAATTGAAAGCAACCAATAAAATAATAAAATAAAATAAAAAAGATTGCCAGGAATTATAGCAACACTATAGAATAATTAGAATGTAATAATTAAAATAATACATTAACCAAGTTGTTAACAGGAAAGAAGAGACATATAAAAAAAGTGACCAATAGAGATTAACTTGCAAAATAATATAACTAACTCAACTATAACAATAATTACATTAAATTTAAATAATTAAATAAAATATATCTTTGCCACTTAATTGAAATATTGATTACTTATATGTTATATAGTAGATGATATAAACTTATATAATTGTAATTTAAATTATAATCTACTGTATAACATTTAATATAGAATAATTTATAGAGTATATAAATATATTTTCTAAGTAATATATATTTAAATCAAGTGGCAAAGATGTATTTTATTTAATGTACTTACATAAGTAAAAATAAATAGTATAAGAATGTATAAGAAATATACCTATATATTCTAAGTCATCTATATTTCCATCAACTGGCAAAAATTGTCAGAATGGACAGAAAGCAAGAAGGCTGTCTATGAGCCAGGAGGAAGGCTCTTACCAGAAGTCAAATCTACCAACACATTCGTCTTTGACTTCTGAGGCCCCAAATATGTGAGAAGTAAATGTCTGCTGTTTAAGTTACTTAGTCTGTAGCACTTTGTTACAGAAGCCCAAGCTGACTATGACAGGGCTTAGCCCAGGAACTCAAGGCTGGTTTATGATTCAAATACCAATCAATCAAATTTCCTATATTTGCAGAATAAAATGCCAAAAATAAGTTTATTCTAACAGAGGCAGTAAAATCATGTGAAGAAGATATGAAACATTTTTGATATCTTAGAAAACTAGGTAAATATAGAAGAATCTTGTTCAGTATGATAACAAAATATAAACAGCATCTAACATCATATTTAAATACTCTAATGGTCAATTTTATATGTCAACTTGTCTAGACTATAGTTTACAGTTGTTTGTTCACTACCATTCCAGATATAAGTGTGAAGATATTTATCACATATAATTAATATTTAAATCAGTAGACTTTGAGTGAGGCAGATTACTTGCACTCCATAATATGGGTGGGTCTCATTCAATTATTTGAAGTTCTTAGGAACAATGACAGAGGTTTCCCAAAGCAAGGAATGGGCCTCAAGGTTTCAATATTAAATTTTACCTGAATTTCCAGCCTGCTGGCTTGCCCTGGAATTTCAGACTTCCCAGATGCATAATCACATGAGAAAATTCCTTAAAATATCAATGTCACTCTCTCTCTCCCCCTCTCTCTCTATATATATGTGTGTGTGTGTGTGTGTGTGTGTGTATTTGTGTGTGTGTGTGCATTTCCTAATGGTTCTCTGGTGTATCTTCTCTTATACAATAGTGAAATACCAAAAAGTTTTCTTTCTTTTTTTCTTTTCTGAGATAAATAAGCAAATTAAGAATATTTCCTGTTTCTTTATTTTCGTTTAACTGTCTACTTGAACTCTTAGAAGTGTAATAAGGAAAGTTTTTTTTAAAAAGGCATACAGATTGGAAAAGAAGTGGTAAAACTTTCCTTATGCACAGAGTATACAATTATCTATTACAGCAAAATTATGTAATAGGAATATAATGAGAAGCATATTAAATGTCTAGTAGTGACATTAAAAAATAAAATGAAGCAGGTGAAATTAACTTGATAAGATACTTTACTTAATGCAATATATCCAAAATACATCTCATCTTAAAATATTTTAATCATTTTATCTTACTGTCTTTAAAATCTAATGTATATTTTATACTTAGAGTTGCATCTCAATTTGGACTAGCCCTGTTACAATTGGTCAGCAGCCACATGTGGTTGAATGACTGCAGTATTGTGCAATTCAGTGTTTGAAAATTCTAACAAGTTTGAAAAACAACTATATAAACTAATAATTAAATTTGGTAAGCTCACTGCATACAAAGTGAACAAGACATTTGTTGGACTGCAAATTCATTTAATTAAGCAAGCTTTCTCTTGAATTCCAACTTGGAGAATTGCAAGTGTGTAATATCAGTTTCTTTAATGTTATAGTTTGTCAAAATGTGTTTCTTTCTTTCTTTGAAATGTATTTTATTTTGGGCCAATAAGATGAGGGATTTACTAGCTTCCTCTGCTTCCTCTGACTCTATGTTACATGTTAGTGGCTAACAGATTAACACTTAACCAAGATACTGAGTGGGATAATAGTACTCAATATAAAGCAGTCTCATGTCAACTTTCTCCACTAGTTATCCACACAAAATCATAAATCATTTAGAATCTTTTAAAACTACTCAATAGAACATTCTCTAAGAGATAATATACCAAAAAAGTAGTAATATTTCAGATTTTAAAAAGAACTATATATAGAGTATATTTATCAGAGTAAATGGATTCTATATCTCAACCAATAGGGACAAAACATATGTAGAAAGCATGAAAAGTCCTGAAGACTATAGCTTAATATTTTAATAATGCAGTTACTATATTTTTGATATACAAAATATTTTATATTTGTCTAGATAAAATTTATTCACAAAACACTTATAGAATCAATTTTTACTTAAATGAGATAAAAATATATTGTTCTACATCAGACAAGAAGATATTCAAAAATGGTAAATTCAACTTTCACGCAACTTATAACCAACTGAAATACTCTCAAAGAACACTTTCAGATCAGTTTTTTTCAAAGCACTAATTTGCAATTATTTATTAGTGTTCCAAAACAAGTGACTTTATGTTTAAATGACATATAGAGAGAGAAAGTACCCATTTTCTTTTATTGGAATATGTCTGTGCATTTAAAAAGCTAAAATGAATTTTGCTAATTTTACTTTTTAATGTTTGTGTGTACATAGTAAGTTAATGTATTTATGGGATATATGAGATATGTTGATATAAGAACACAATGTATAATAATCACATGTATCTTAAATCTACAAAAGAAAAGTATGCAATATTTCCCAGGCTTATTTTACAAAAATATTTTTTGACTAAATCCTTATGAAATTCCATGGGAACACTGTTTATCTTAACAAATGTTTGAAAAAATTGCCTAGAATATTTTCTTTTTTCCTTTAAATAATTTAGAATACATTATTTATTTATATATATACATATACATATACATATACACACATATATACATATACACACATATATACATATATACACATATATGTATACACATATATACACATATATGTATACACATATATACACATATATGTGTGTGTGTGTATGCATATTTATATTTGAGACAAAGTTTCACTCTTGTTGCCCAGGCTGGAGTACAATGGTGCGATCTCAGTTCACTGCAACCTCTGCCTCCCGAGTTAAAGCGATTCTCCTGTTTCAGCCTCCTGAGTAGCTGGGATTACAGGCGTGTGCCACCATGCCTGGCTATTTTTTTTTTTTTGTATTTTTAGTAGAGATGGGGTTTCTCCATGTTGGTCAGGCTGGTCTTGAACTCCCGACTTCAGTTGATTCACCCATCTTGGTCTCCCAAAGTGCTAGGATTACAAGGATGAGCCACTGCGCCCAGCCTATTTATATTTTTTATAATTTTTATGGATATATATATATGCATATACTCATAAAATTTATAAACTATCTTAACTTTTTTAGTTTAAAAATTTGGACCAAATTAACCAAGCAAAATATATCAGCAGTCCATGTGCAATATTTGCAAAATATACTAAAATAAATAAAAATATTGAGCAAAAAATTTTAGCCAAATTTAAAATAAAATTTCAACAGTTACAGTATTTTTATAAACAGGCCAGTTAACAGATTTTTTTTAGTATTTCCATCTAACATTTTTGCTGTTTATATTGTATTTAGATTTTTTCCATCTGGGCAGTTCAAAGGCCATTTTTATTAAGCTTCCAAAAAATAATCAGTTTGATTTTCAACACGGACTCCACATAAGTAAGCTGGATATTGATGTTTTTACAGTTTATTGACACACTATTTTAGTTCAACAGAAAATTAATCAGACATAAACATTGTAATTGCTTAATAAAATTAAATTATTCAGGTATCTTGGGAATGCTATCGTGTTTTAATAACTAAATAAATAAAATTAGATCAAGTTTCTTTGACATACTTGGAACATTTTCCTCCATAGAACTAACCAAAATAGTACATGTAATTATAATGATCCTTTCAGAACAGAAAAAAAACATTCACAATTTCAGAAAATGGTTTTAAACACACGGGGTTCCATCTGCTACCTGCTCCACTTTTAAAGTGCACAGCCCATCTCATGGTAGCATTCTGCAAGATGCATTTGGAATCTGAGACAAACCCACATCTGCCAGCTCTGGAACAAGTAGGTAGAATCCTCTGTAGACCATGTATTGTCTTCCCTGGCCATACTACTCTCCCATCTCCACAATAAAATCTGCCTTAATAGCTTGCCACAAATTACTTAATCATACTTATCTTTATTACTTTGGAATAAAGTATCAATATCCAGGAGGCTCCTATAAAATACAAATTTATTATCTGAAATATTCACTCAGTGTCCTACTTGACACCACTCAGTATTTTAGACTAGCATGTCAATTCTTAAATTTGTTTACGAGTTGTTTGGACCCTTAAAACTAATTAAGGTTCCCAACACAAGCTTTTGCTCATATAGTATATAGCTATTTATATTTAGTATTTGATATTAAAACTAATAAGGTTGTAAATATTTATGTGCTAATTTTAAAATGGCAATAACAAGCCCATATATAAACATAAATACCATATTTTTAATGAAAAAATGTTTTTTCAAAAAAATATGAGAAGAGTGTCACTGCTTAACATTTTTGTAAATTATGTCTGGATTAAAGAAGACAAATAAATTGTCATATAAGCTCTGATTTCAACCTTTTATACTGTTATCACATCATGCGACTTCAAAAAACACCAAACAATCGGAGTATTGTAAGAATAGTTTTGAATTGATGTATATCCTAGAAGTATTGTCTGGAGTCTCCTGGGACCCACCCACCAGACTCTTCCATAGTGGATGTCAAGTCAAACTGTCTGGTCAAGCCCACAAGAATGGTCCTGGACAGAAGGACCTGAAGATGTCAGTGGACAGCAGGGAAGATATGGTGAGAAGAACCGAGATTTTGAAAAGCTCCTAAGCCAAACTTCACTAATTTTATGAATTTTGTCTGAGCTAGCTCTTTCAAATATATTGTTAATTATTGAGATAAGATGCTTTCTTGACCTTTCTTTTTATTAGATTCATTTCTTATATTGAAATTGAATTGCCACACTGAAATTATATGGGTATATTTTATCAGTCTTTTCCTACACTATAATAATATTGGCACACACAAAAAAATACTGACTGTAAAAGATCACAGGTCTTGTGGCATGAATTTATTTTCTCTCTCTTCAATTACATTTATTTTCAGAACACTGCAACCAAGGGGGTGCCATAAAAGTACTGAGCCCAACTATGAATAATTGTTTTTCTCTTAAAAATAATCCACTTTTAACTTCAGAGGGTATAAAGGCTGAGACAAAATAATAACTCAGTCACTGAGATTCAGAAACCACATACTTCAACATTTTTATTATTTTTCTTTATACTTCCTTTTTGTACAGTTCTTTATATAAAAATAAAATATAAATTAAATTATATACTTTACAAGAATATATAAAGAACACAATATGGACAAATGAATTCTATATTTAAATATTGTATTTTTGTACACACAACTGCATTTGGTTCCATTGAAAGTGATTATTACAGACATACAACCTGATTTTAAAGCACAAAACCTAAGAAATAAAATAAGATTTTAATTATACATAAAATATATAGCAATCACATAATTTCACCAATGTAAACAAAATTATATGATACAATATGGCTTTAAAAGGAGCTAGACATAATATTGTGATATAACTGAATCTTTTTCTGTATAAAAACTGCAGTATTTTTCTTAAGAAAGGAAGATATTTCTAATTGTGTTATGTCAGAGTGAAGGAACAAAGAAAGAATACAAAGAAGAGTATTTAAGATGTAGTTTTAGGTTAGATATTGACATTTGACTGAGATTGTCCTATTTGTAACTCAAATAAACACAAGATGGTTTTCATTAAAAGAAAAAAAAGGTAAGAACATAAAAATATATTAAAACACAATATTGGGAAAGGTTATTCTATGGAGATGATTGTATACTAAATACAGTATTGCTTCAATGAATATAATGGCAGTGGTTGAAAGGAGAACTGTTAAGGTCAAATTTGGCAAAGGGTTATTGCACAAAATTACACAATGTAGATAGGAATAAGAAGAGCACTTACAGCTTGTTCCTGTATTTCCAGAGATAGACCTTCCACTTTTGTGGAAGGTTTTAAATTACCCTTTCAGGATAAACCCAGAGAGTGTGTTGCTGGGTCAGAAAGATCTCAAGCATCCACCAAAATGTGGTCAGGCTAAGTAGTTTCTGAGGTCATTAAGGACCACACAAGAAAGACATTTCTCCCATCTATTGTGTTGCACTTCTATTATACAGTCCTGGATAAAGAAGAAAAAAAAAAGCGTGTGCCTTAGCAAGTGGAAGTATGGTTTTAGAGGTCTCCTCATCACCGAATGAAGGTGGTTGTACATGTGGGCCACTAAAAAGCAAATTCCTGCTGAAACAAAGAGCTACCACTGGCCGACTAGCAATCAGCTCATCTGTTCCTTAGGCTTACTGAACCCTAACCTAGTAGACCAGGTACAGGTTGTTACTGAAATTTACTATGAGGTACGAAAACATTCCATAAAGACATCAAAATTTGGATTTTAGTTCAGAAAAGGAGACAATCTGCCTTTGTGGAAAAGCCCATCTTGAGCTTACTAGAAGTTACGCATCAAAATAAAAGTAAAGCAACAACTTAATAACTTTTTGTAAGAAAATACAAAACTTATTTAAGAAAAGTACTTTATTTGTGTGACTTTTTTTCTGGTATAAATTCACATCAGATGTATAATTATTTCTATTGTTCCTACGTTTGTTAACAGTATTGTTTGGGGACACAACATGCTTTGGTGTATATAATCAATATTGAATTATTGTTCTTTTCTCTCCTAGGCTTGGAAACTTGGAAGAAACTGCAGAAATAATACCACCATTTTAGTGTTCCCATTTGTTCACCATTCTTTTATTCTTTCCCATATATTTCACATATGGTGCTCCATATTTTTAGTAGCAACAGTGCAGGTAACATATACTTACAACAGGTGTTCATGAATAAAACCAAATAAAAAGGTAACAGCTCAGAGTCTGCAGTAGCATAATTCCCACTGTTGAGTTCTCTAAGAAGCTGCGTAGTTTGTTCCTTACAGCTATTAAGCAGTGCAAACACATGGAAGACAAATAACGACGCAAAGTATTTCTATCTAATCAAACTCTGGAGATGAGAATCACATCTTTGTATTCTCAGCAATTGTTTAGTTAACATACATTTAATAACAGTGCATATTATTAATCCTCATATTTACACTAGTTAATTATTATTTCCATTTTCACACAAAATGAAATTCCCAAAAGCAAAAAAGCTGATAAAATAGAACTTAGGTGTAAGCTCAAATCTTTTTTACTGGCACTTTTTAAGAAAGTTTATTCATCGGATTTCATCACAGGACTTGTGTTAATAGCTAAAGAATTGTATTACAACTATTGTGAAGACAAAAAACATTCATTATAAATATGAGATACTAATTTTCAAAAGGGTTGCAAATCACAGTAATAAAAATCATTCCCAATTAGTTCTTCCTAATACCTTACTTGATTATTATTTTGTTTTCACTGTGTTTTAGTCAGTTTTCTGTTGACAACAAAATGCCTGAAACTGGGTGATTAATGAGAAATGAAATTCTCATTAGAGGGAAGGGCTGCATCTGATGAGAGCCTTCTTGCTGCTTGGTTCTCGGCAGAGCTCTGAGATGGCACAGGGCATCCTACGGTGAGGAGGCTGAGCATGCTAGCTCAGGTATCTCGTCCTTTTACAAAGCTGCTAATGCCGTTCCCATGATAACCCATTAACTCATTAATCCTTTAATACATGAATCAATGAATGGGTTCAACTTTTAATATTGTCACAGTTGAGATTAAGTTTCAACATGAGTTTTGGAGAGGACATTCAAACCATAGTATACTGTTTTGTAATAGTGGCCTATAATCTGTAGCACATGACTAACATTTCATAATTCATATTGTTTTTTACCTGACACATTGTATGGGCCATGCATCTCTAATAAAGCTTTAAGCTTTTAGAGAGTGTATGTGCTTATTAGTCTCCAAAAGCCCTTAGCACATCGTTACACATGTAGTAGTGTCTCAATAAAGACAAGCTCACTAGCAAAATATAGTCAAAATTTAAAGCATGAATTTAAAAATGGCATGCTCACTGTAATTTATAAAAACACCAACCTTTTCATCACTAGAGCAAGATTAATAAATGAAAGCACTTGGCAAAACCCCTTCACATAGATTTATAAGACACATTTATCTTGCTATTCTCTGTTTAAAAAATCTATGACCAGGTTAGTTCAGATCTAACCTTGAACAGAAGTTATAAGGAGGTATTGCTATCTTATACATTAAAATAACAAGTAGATTTTCATTAAATATAATGGATTCAGTAAACATGAATTTAAAAACTCTTTGAGTTATGCTGAATATATTACCCAAAAGAAATCCTAATAAGAAAATTTCAGGATCGTAAACAATGTTAATTAAAGATCTCCATTCAACATATCTTAAAGCCGGATGTTAAAGTGACTTAATTAAATAAATGAAATATTTCCAGCAAAAATTAATTATCTTACAAACTTGTGAGAGCAAAATATATACCATATTTCCTAATTTTCCTTTTCACCATGCACTATATAGAATCATTTTGTTATTTTTCTTCAAAGTTATTTCCATAGTGCCTTATCCAAACGAATTCCAAATTCAGTCTTCACGGATTCTCCTCCCTTTCTAGACATTCTACTGTAACTTCTAAAACCTCATTTCCATGACGGCACTCTCCCTTGTACTCATTGTGTGTGTATGGTTTCCTAACATTGTGTGACAGTGAGCAGCTATTCCTTGTTCATGTTGACTATCTGTAGATTTTTCAATGTGCATAGTTAACCAATGTATAAAGTTTGTTTAATAAATTATTTATTTGTTGTATTTTGGACAATCACTTATGAATATAGTATGGAACATTCCTTATTTCTTTGGCTCAAACAGCTTTGTTGAGCCTGGTGTCAATAGTACATCTGGTATTTCCATCTTCTTCATGGAAAATTTCTGGATCTCTCTGAGTTGTCAAGGAACATGCTTCTTGAACCCCACTCCATAAGTGCATTTATGAGTATCCTCTGATCATTCTCTTGTTGATGGCAGAAGAACTCTTCTTTTTATCCTCACCCTTGTTTGCTGGAGCCATTTTGCCTGGCCCATACTAGAAAAGACTCTACCAAGCACTCTTAAACCTTATTTTTATTTTATTTTATGAAACCTTTTACACTTTGAACTTTGTTGAAAAATAACACTAATGAAATCTGTTTTTCCTTCATTGTTCAACATACTTAAGTGTGAAGAGTTAGGATTGGACCTTTATGCTCCTAAATGACACTACTACTTTACATTTTCATTCAAAAATACATATCAAAAAATTCTTTATGATTTTAGATATTTTGTGAGGGCCCACCTTCTATCTCCATTAGTTCCTGCTGATTTCCAACTGACACGCTAACCTATTTCTTTTACTGAAGATTTGCCACTTGGCTCTGCATCTTCCACAACACATCAAGAAAGTTAATATAGTCTCTTCAATATTATGGCCTGCCTGCTTTGTAACCCCTATATCTTCTTTCCTTTTCCTGTGCACTTTGTTCAGCATCTTTTTCTATGTACTTTGCTATCACCCCAAGATTTTCTTTCTCTGAAGTCACTTAGGTAATCCGGTCTCTTCCACTTTAATCACTCAAGTGCTTTTATCATTCCTACATTTTGACATTAATATTAAACTCTCCTTCTCATGAACCTCTCTACGTTTTCCTATCTCTCAACCACCCCTTCACTTCTCTCCCTGTGGCTCATAATTTAAACATTTTCCAGTCAGTAGTCCCCAATCTCTTACCTGCTATCTATGTATGCTATTCAACTGCAGACCCTCTACCAGACTGAATTCCACCACCAGTCAATTGTCTGCTAAGGATGTTCTGCTTAAAAACTGCTCTTCTAATTCAGACCCCTCTCCATATTTAGAGTAATTTACTGTGAAATGCAAACCTTATCACATTTCTTTCCTACTTCCAACTCACCAATGTCTTTATATTACTTTTAGCAAAAAATCTAGAATCTTATATGTCCCAAAAATATCTTTAGGATTCAAAAATCCCCTTGTGACATAAACTCCATCAAACTTGCAAATTAATCCTTTACCATTGACTTTACTTCATTACTTTATTTCTCTTTAAAACCTTTTTGTTTACTTCTTTCTATACCTTTGACTGTATTATGGTTTCTCTTTACTTCTCTAGATCTGAATTACGCCTAATGTCTCAGCTTAAGCATCAGTCCTTCCAGGGAGCCCTACATTTCTACCCCACACACTGCACCATAGATACCTCTGATGTATGTTTATATAACACTGGGTATAGCTCATCTTGAGGCACTACAAATGTTCTTGTTCAAATGCTTCTTCTCCTCACTGGCTTCTCATTGTTGCTTTAAGACAGTCTCCCTTTAAAAATTCCAATTTTGATGCTCATTTATGTATATAACTTAGGATACTGATTGCCATTTAACAAACCCTATTAACTCCTTAACTCTGACCAATTCATTTCATTCATGGCATGATTATACCAATTTACATATTTTTAAAAGAAAAAAATAATTTAAAAAGAAAGAGAAATAATCTGGCCTTTGCATTACATTCACTTGTCACCACCAATGATAATAGAAAATAGATTTCAACCACTTGTTCCCCAGATCATACACTAAAGACCTTGTATGACCTTGTATGAATTTTTGTAAATTAAATTGCCTGCATACTACTCTCTGACTACCTCTTCCTAATTTTCAAGTTTACTCTTCCCAGTATTTCCAACAATTCTCAGGTCCCTCAAGACCTCCAATCCATGATCCAATAAACTTTTCATTGTTTTTCACTCATGGTTTCTTCTATTTCTCACCTTGCAATAGAAATCCCTCTAAAATGTAAGCTAAATGATTCACTTCTCTCCAATTACACTATCTTCTGCTCACACTTTTCAGTCTCGATGACTGCCATGCTATTTTCCAAACATGAAGGCATAGTCCTCCTGGAAGGCCTTTAACATGTAACTGCCTTTTTCTCACCTGTTCCTCAAATATTCACTTAACTAAATGGCTCACCTGTTCTCGTCTTTTGTTTTGTTTTATTTTTTTTCCCCAGGCCTCATCTTCTCAATTAGTCCTACTTGACCAATCTATTTAACGAATCTTCTCATCCTGCATTTTAATTCCTCCTTACTATAGCCTAATTGTTATTTATCTTTTATTTAATAGTGCATTTCATCTTCTAGCATACTATCTTCTAGCATATTGTGTAATTTATTTATTTCATTTTACTTTCTATTTCCAATAAGGTTAGGTGTCTACATTTTGACTCTCCTATGTATCTCAGTGTCCTCGGATAGTGTTTGGCACACAAAAGGCAACTGATAAATAATTGTTAAATAAGTAAATACCTAATTCTTCTAATTACTCCCTTGCTTACATTGTATGCTCAGTGGCACTTTTATTATACTCTTAAAATAAAAACAAAAAGCATCATCTTGCATCTATCCAACTTTCCACACCCAGTTCTGTGTCCATACATGTGAAGGATTACAGTAAGCTTCACTTTTAATTCCTGACAACAGACTTTAAGTGAGCTCTTGATGTTGCCCAGTAAGCATTTCTAATTCCATATCCATAGCCCTTTTATTTTCCCAGGATCCTAGAACACTATTTCATACCTCTTTCCTCCCCAGACTCTAGCACATCCTTGCCTAAATTTACTCCACTCAGATGATTTTGCTTCTTATTTCAATAAGATCATAAAATACTCACCTAACCTTACTGGAGACAAAAAATAAATAAATAGAAAGGAACATCTAAGAATTCCAGACTTCATATATACCCTTTTGCCAGCAGCAACAGTACACATTTTGATTACCTGACTCTTAACACACATGACACATCCATGCTCTCACCTAAAGCTATACCCCTATACATGCATTAAATCCTGTCTCCTTTTATGTATTAAAGGAAATCACTCCACCATCTTTTTTCCCTCTTATGTTATAATTTTTTAAAATTCTACTGAATTATTCTATACAGACTGGAAGAAAGATTTTATTTCTCACATTAATTTTTAAATTGACCGAACACCTACCCTTCCCCTTCATCTAACCGTGGGACAACGCTCTCCCACACAGGGGAAATTCTTAAGTAAGTTGTCCATATTTATGGTATCAAAGTTCTTTTCTTCATTATTTCTTAAAACCAGTACAACAGACTTCTATTTAGAAAATATCTTTGAAACTATTTTCAAGACAAAAAAATTAACATATCGTTAAATCCAATGTGTTATTTTCCTCATCTTACTTGACCCATCATTAGTTTTGACATAATCGATCACCTTTCCTTCCTACCATATTTTTTTTTGTATTTCCTGTATTACTACTCACTGTCTTTCTTTTTCGTTGTTGTTGTTGGTAAGTTCCTCCTGGTATCCCTCACTCCTAAGAACTTGAAAACCCCAGGGCTCAGGTCTTGTCTTATTTTCTGTTTACCACTCTATTAATACAACCAGTCTTGTGGTGTTACATACTAGCTATGTACTGCTCCCCTCCTAGTTCTCTGTCTTGAGCCTCTGATCCATATACCCAACTACCTACTTGACATCTTCTCTTAAATGTCTAGTGAATCAAACTAAACACATTTTAAAAATTAAACATTCTTTCATCCAAATTTGTCTTTTTTATGAACTTACAAATTTCAGTTCATAGCAACTTCAGTTTTTCGGTCACTAAGGCAAAAACCTTTGAGTGATAATGACATCTTCTCACCACTTTCTATAACCAGTCTCTTGGGTGATAATGTTGGTTTTATCTAAAAATTTAAGCAAAGGCCAAATAATTTTGTCAGCTATGGAATTATATCCCTGATTTGAGCAACTGCTTATCATCTATCGCCCGAATCACTGTAATAGCCTTATACCCCCTACAGTTGCTTTTACTCTGTCTCTTTCAATCTATTCCATACATTCCAGAATTATTTTTGGTCTCATAAAATTTACATGAATAAATCACACAAACCTTAATTGTATAAGTCATGAATTTTGTTAAATGTATACACTTAAATGAGCACTACCTCATGGAAAATAGAGAGTAGTTATAGCATCCCATAATGTTCCTTTTTCTAGGCAATCTGCGCTCCCCAGGCACAGACTTTCAGACTTTTCTGTGTTGTATTTTCTTGGTTTTATCTAATTTTGAAATTTATAACATAAATGAATTAATATGCAATGTGCAACTTTTGTCTAGCTTCTTTTGCTTCACACAATGTTTTAGATATTTATTCCTACTGTTTTTATAAATTAGTAGTTCATTATTTTTCACTGCTGGCTAGTATTCTCTGAATGTAGGATTATTTATGTGTGCATTTTCTTGTTTATGAGTATTCAGATTGTTTAAGTTTGAGGGTATAAATGAATAAAGTTGCTATGATCACTCATGTACAAGTCTTTTTGCAGAAATATGTTTTTATTTCCCTTTGATAAATATCTAAGATTGAAATAACTGACTCTTAGGATATGTATATGCTCAAATTCAAAAAACAGAAAAACCATTTTGTTGTTGTTGTTGTTGTTTGTTTTTTATTTTACTTTAAGTTCTGGGATACATGTGCAGAACGTGCAGGTTTGTTACATAGGTATACATGTGCCATAGTGGTTTGCTGCACCTACCATTTTAAATAATGTATCACTTAACAATCCCAACAGAAATCTCTGAGATTTTGAGTTGTCCCAAATTCTCACCAATATTGATTTAATTTAGTCAAACTGAAGAATGTTAAGTGACGTCCCATCATTGTTTTAAGATTCCTTTCCCTGATGACTAATGGTGCTTAACAGCTTCTGTGTGCTTTTGGTCTTCTGAAAATCTCCTTTTGTTAAATGTCTCTTTAAGCTCTGGCCTATTGTTTCATTGGACTATTTATCTTTTGTTGTTAATATATCAGACTTCTATCAGATGGTTCTTTGCACATAGAACCTAAGACCTTTGCTCATCTGATGGTAGCAAAAATATGCTGCTATCCTTTATTCTGAAATCTATATGGTTTTAGATTTTAGAATAGATGTAGTAAGAGAAAGCAAAAGCAAAGTCAGTATGACTTGGCGTTGGCTTTACAGCTGTGATAATGTAATTACTGTGTTCATTTAATTTTTTGTGAGATATGAGGTTGGGTTCATAAATCTTTGGTTTTTGTTTGTTTGTTTGTCAGCCTTTTTTTGCCCAGTTATTGTAAGACCATTTGTTGACAAACTTTCATTTCCTCATGCAGTTAACTTTGAACCTTTGTAGAAAATTAAGGGAACATTTGTATTAATTTTCTCTTGGTCCTATAACAAAATGCCATAAACTTAATGGCTGAAAACAACACAAATTGATATCATAGAATTGTGTAGATAGGATCCAACCTGGGTCTTCCTAGGCAAAATCAACTGTTGTCAGAGTTGTGATTCTTTTTGGAGGCTGTAGAGGAAAAACTGCTTCTTGCTTTTTTGGCTTAACGTTTTTGTGTCATGATCACATTCTCCACCTTCAAAGCCAGCAGGGGCAGACCAATGCTCTTACCTTCGATAGTCACATTTCTGTCTTCTGTTTTCTTCATCCACTTTTAAGAAGCATTGTGATTATATTGGGCCCACCTAAATGATCTGGGATAATCTCCCTATTTTAAAGTCAGCTGATTCAGAATTTTAATTTAGTCTGCAACCTGAATTCTCTTTTCCTTACTGATAACATTTTCCTAGATTTGGGAGATTATGATGTGGAAATCTTTGGGGAACAATTATCCTGCATAACATATTATGTATATGTCAGTCTACTTTTTGACTTTCTGCTCTGTTTCATTGATCTATTTATGTGTTTTCACAACAATACTGCACTGTTTCTATTACTAAACTTAAAATACAAATAAGTATCAATATTTAGTAGTTAAGTCTTTAACACAATTCATTAAGACCATTTTATTTATTGTTGGTCTTATCCTTTTCCATATAAAAAATTAATTTTTCAATTAAAACACTAAAGCTTTTTCGGGGTTTGATTGCATCACATTGAATCTATGAATTAATATTAGGAGAATTAAAAACTAACTAAAATGAGGTTTTTGAATATATTGACATGATGTATTTCTTCATTTATATGGATTCTCTTTAATTTCTCTCAGCAACATTAAATATTTTCAGTGTAGTATTGTTAAATATCATTTCTTAAATTTGTTCCTAAGTATTTTACTTTTTGATATTATTGGAAATGGTACAACTTTTACAACTTTCTTTTTATTTCCTTGCTACTAGAATAATGATTGAAAGCGGTATATCGACCCTGTGTCCAGCAAGAACACTAAGTTCACTTCTTGTCTTAATATTTTTGTGCTAAATTACTTAAGATTTTACGTATGATGTACACAACTATGCATATCATTGCTAATAGCAACATTACTTATTCCTTTCTTTTTTGATTTTTTGAAGTATAATTGATACATAAAAATTGCACATATTTAACATATTCATTTTGATGAGTTTAGGCATGTGCACATACCCATGTTGCTATCACCACAACCAAGATACTAAACATATCCAAAACTTTCAAATATATCTTTGTGTTCTTCTATGTGTGTACACGTGTTTTTGTTTTTGTTGTTGTTTTAGTGGTAGCAACATTTTACATGAGTTCCATCCCCTTAATATATTTTAAAGTGCACAATACTGTATTATTAACTATGAATACTACATTGTACAGATCTCTAGAATTTATTAAGCTTGCATAACTGGAACTTTATACCCATTGAGTAACAATTCCCAATTCCCTGTTCTAACCAGCTCCTGGCAATCACTATTTTCTGTGTCTCTTGTAAAACAGTTTGATTATTTTAGATACCTCATATAAGTGAAATCATGCAGCATTTGTTCTTCTGTTACTGGCTTATTTAACTTGATGACCTCTAATTTAACCCATGTTGTTGTAAATTGAATGATTTCCTTAATTTTTAAGACTGAATACTATTTCATTGTGTTTATATGGCACATTTTCTCTGTCCATCCGACAATAGACATTTAGGGTATTTCCATATCTTGACTTTTTTGAGTAATGCTGCAGTTAATGAGAGAATGCAGATATCTCTTCAAGATCCTGATTTCAATTCTTTTTAATATATAACTAGAAGCGGTATTGCTAAATCATATGGTGGTGCTAGTATTTTTTTGTTGTTTTTGTTATTTTCTGAGGAACTTTCATTCTATATTTAATATTGGCTACACCATTCCTCATTCCCACCCAACAGTGTATAAAGGTTCCCATTTTTTCACAACCTCACCATCACTTCTCTCATCTTTTTTATCATAACCATCATAACAAGCATGAGGTGATATTTCACTGTGGCTTTGATCTGCATTTTACTGATTAGTAATGATGTTGAACACCTTTTCATATATTTGGTGGCCATTTACATGTGCTCTTTGGTTGAGGGGAAGTCTATGCTGGTCATTCGCTCAATTTTTTAATTGGGCTATTTGTTTTCTTACTATTAAGTTGTAAGAGACACTTCTATATTTTAGATACTAATCCCTTAACAGATAGATGTTTTGCAAATATCTTTTTTTATTCTGTAGGTTTCCTCTTCACTTTGCTTGTTTTTTTTTTTTTTTCTTTGCTGTGCAGAAGCTTTTCAGTTCGATAAAATCCCATTTGTTTATTTTTGGCTTTGTTGCCTGTACTTTTGGTGTCGCACCCAAGAAATCATTGCCAAAACCAATGTCAAGAACATGTTCACCTATTATTTTTTAAGGAGTTTTATAGCCTCAAGTATATTACAAATCTACAGCAAGTAAAACAGTATGAAACAAACAGTATTATTCAAACATGTACAGTTAGCTGATGTTCAGCAAGGATGACAAGAACACACAATGAGGTAAGGATAGTCTCTTCAACAAACGATGTTGGAAAAACTGAATATCCACATGCAAAAAATGAAATTAGACTCCCACGTTATATCATAAACAAAAATCCCCTCAAACGGATTAAATAATTACTTATTTTTTTCTGATATTTATGCCAATTATTTTCTTTCTCTGTTACACAGTCTACCTCGTGTAATGTTTAATATAGCGTGCAACAATTACCAACAAAGCCTTTACCTCAATCTTAGAATAAAAGCATTTACTGTTTCACAATTAAGTATAAGGATAACTTTAGGAGCTCCTGATGCTATTTATGAGACGGAGAAAGTTCTCATTTATTCCTGTTATATTTGTCTAACAATTTTTACATTAAATAGTCATTGTCTTATAATAAATATGAGAAGAGTGAAAAATATTTTTACATACTCCAATGTTTACTACTTTTGGTGATATTCACTTCTTATTATGGAACTGGGGTTCTATTTTATGTTATTCCCCATCATACCAAAGACCTCTTTAATATTTTCCATACTGTAGGTATAACGGCTAGAAATTCATTCAATTTTTATGTATGTTTGCATGTTTTTGCTTTGCCTTATGATTTAAAAGCTACCTTTACTACATAAAGAATTTTGGACAGACTTTTTTAAAAAGCAGTTTTAGAATAGTTTTTCGTTTTCTTTAAGTCTCCATTGTCTTGCTGAGAAGTCATGTTTTCATATCATGGTTCCCCTGTATGTAATGCTCTTATTTTCTCCTCTGGCTGCTTTCAAAATAATTTTTCTACTTGATTTTAGTATTTTAACTGTAATATATCAGATGTGGATTTTCTTTTTTTGGGTGGGAGAGGCATGGAGTCTTGACTGTCCCCCAGGCTGGAGTGTAGCGGCATGATTTTGACTCACTGCAACCTCTGCCTCCTGGGTTCAAACAATTCCCCTGCCTCAGCCTCCCAAGTAACTGAGATTACAGGCATGCACCACCAAGTCCAGCAACTTTTTGTATTTTTAGTAGAGATGGGGGGTTTCGCCATATAGGTCAGTCTGGTCTCAAACCCCTGACCTCAGGTGATCCATCCGCCTAGGCCTGCCAAAGTGCTGGGATTATAGACGTGAGCCACCGTGGCCAGTCTAGATGTGATTCTCTTTATATTTACTCTGCTTGACTTATGTAGAACTCCTTGGATCTGTATGCTAATGTTTTCAATAAATTTTAGAATCTTTTAAGCATTATTTCTTCGAAAGCTTTTTAGCCCCATTCATGTCATTGCAATCAGACCATTTAAATATAGTTAAACTGAATAAATCATCAATAATTATATGCTATATTTATTAAAAATGCTCTTTTATAAATTTCCTGAATCTTTGTGTGATGGTTGCCATTATTCTCTGTGAAATTTTTCTTCTAGTTCCATCATTTCTGAAAGATCACTTTTTCTCTGGATTCTTCTTCAGTCTTTCAACCCTTCATTCTCAATTTCTGCCATTAAATATTTTTTTTCTTTTTCACTTGGTGATCTTTCTACATAGATTACTTTTCTCATTGCTACTTCATCTAATCAATCATCAAGACTTGTCAATTCTAATTTCTGACCCTAGTATTATAACTTAATTCAGGCCCTCATTATTGTGAGCTCAACCATTATTAAAGAACTGGACTTCTTTTTTCCAGTCTCATTCTACTGATACACCTTCAAGTGACACATTAGCAAATGCAAATTGAACCTTCTCTTTCCACATTTTTAAACTATTAACTGTTTTTTTTTCTATAACCTAAAAGATGCTGTTTAAGCTGTTCAGTCTGGAATTAATACTCTTTCTAGTGTTGACCCTATCTACCTTTGCACTATGTATATGTAAAATAAAGAAGCTGTATTCTTCTTTCCCCTCTGTCCAGAACTGGCTTTTTGAAAATTGTTTACCCAATTACTTTGTATTTTTTCTTTAAAGAAATATATGCTGTCATTTACTCAAGGAAATCTCTTTGTACAAAGTTTTTTATTCTCTATCCCATTTGCTTCACTTTGTACTGAATAGCATGTTTGCATTTATCAGCTTGATAATATTAGTTTATATTTGTGTACTTTCTGGTATTTTCTCCCTTTCATTTTATGTCACCACTGCTTAATAAAGCCTTTGGGATTCTGATGGAAATTTATATGGCATCCTCTAGAGACTTAGCAAAAAATAGCAGAAGACACAACCACTATTTATTCAAATTTATGCAGGTATTTCCCTACACGGAAAACAGAAAATTTATCAAAATTAATAAATGTATTTTTCTGTATCTTATATTTATTTTATTTTTATTTCTTTTTATTTTCCTTTTTCCACCCCACACACAGTAATACTCTGTAAGAAAGTTAAAAAAAAAAAAAAAAAAAAAGTAATAAAAGGGCCGGGCGCAGTGGCTCACGCCTGTAATTCCAACACTTTGGGAGGCTGAGGTGGGCAAATCACTTAAGGTCAGAAGTTCAATAGCAACCTGGCCAACATAGAGAAACCCCATCTCTACTAAAAATCCAAACATTTGCCAGGCATGGCGGCACATGCCTGTAGTCCCAGCTACTTGGGAGGCTGAGGCAGGGGGAATCGTTTGAACCCAGGAGGTGGAGGTTGCAGTGAGCCGAGATTGTGCCACTGCACTCCAGCCTGGGCAACAGAGCGAAACTCCGTCGCAAAAAATAAATAAATAAATAAATAAAATAAAATAAAATAATAAAATACATATTTATCTATACAAGAAACTTATACATTTCAACTCAGTATTCTTTTATTTCTTAAATTAGTAATTAGGTAAGATTGAAGTAGCTATGATCAATGGCCTAAATATTTCCAAACAAAGCACAGTATGGGATATAAATTATATCTTTTAATGTCTTTCTTCCCAAATGTCCCTTAAGTTAATCTTAAAATTTTAATAAGAATTTTGATATTTTTTATACTCACATTTTAAAAAATACTTTCAAAAATTATTTGAAAATATAATTGACTTTTTTAAGCTTATGATTTTAGGTTATTCAACATGATAAAAATTAACTGAGATGATTAAATAAAATGTTAACAATATTTAGTATTTTCTGTAATACACATCTCAAAGTTCTTCAGTTCTAAATTATACTATTTTAACTTAGTACTTCTCATAAAAATATCACAAAAGCTAATGGTGCACATTTTTTCTCTACTGCCATAACTCAATCTGAAGAATGAATTTAAAACATGTATTTACTAAATGTCATAGAGTTTTAAAAGATATACTAAAGATTAACACAAATACCTCTATCTTTACATTAAGGACCCACATTTTTACACACACAAAAAAACTGATTCATTTGTCTTTTAAAAGGCAATGTTCATTTTTCTCTATACTTGTTACTAAAAATATTTAAAGTTAAAATTATGTGAAAATAAGATAATGTGATTCTTTTTATCCACTTCTAAAATGAATGAAGGTGTAAATATACTGAATATAATTTTGTAATGGTTGTATTAACCCCCATGTACATTTTTATTAATCATTTTCTTTTATGAATATTATATTGACATTAAGAAATAAAGTTTTTCTATATATTTTCTTCCAGTCATAAAATTTTCTTAGTGTTGGTACATGTTTAATTTTCTTAGTGTTGGTACATGTTTCACCTTGTTTAAACATGTTCTTATGAGGGCTTTGTGTTCCAGGTACAAAACTGCGTCAACAAAATATTTACATCATGGCACACACAAGCATTTTTCAGAAGGAGGAAGGAAAAATATTCCAAAATATGTAATTTCCAAAAAAGAGAATGAATTAAAATATTCTCCTTGTCCAAAAAAAAAATTCCAGGCACATAAGGTTCATAGTTTACCCCAATGTTTAATTCAAAAGGGTGCTTTAGCTGGGCGTGGTGGTAAGCACCTATAGTCTGAGTTACTTGGGAGGCTGAAGCCAAAGGATTATCACTAGAGCCAAATAATTCAAGTCTAGCCTGAGCAAGACAGCAAAACACCATCTGTAAAAAAATAGGATGCTTTACAATTAAAGAGCTTACTATTAAAATTATTTCAATGTTATTGATTATGGGAAAAAAGCTAAAATAAAAATATACCTAATAATATAATTCATATAAAAGTTGTTTTCACGTTTGCAATAGACATTTCTAGAAAATAAATACTTATAATTTCTCCCTAAATTCCTAGACAAGAAGCATTTAAATATTCCTAACAGGAATAAAACCATTTTTTAATTAAGAAAGTAATAGACACATTATTCTTATGATTGGCCACATTTTAACAAATAAAATTCTGTTCCTGCAAAACCAAATAAAAGTATTTTTTTTAGTAAATGCCTCTAGAGACTTAGTACAAAATTAAAGAAGACACAACCTCTACTTACTCAGTTTCATGCAGGTTTTCCTCTACACATTTAACAGAAAAATTATCAAAATTAATGAATATGTTTTTCTGTATCTGATTTAGTTTCTAAAACAAATGTAAAATCATTTAGAATAAATAAAATGAATACAAATTAGGTAAAGTAAATTTCCAAGGAAGAAATACATTTTTAAAATATCTTGATAATCAACAACAGAATATAAATTTTACTTCTTAGCTATAATTACTAGTATATTAAAAATAAGAAAAAAATATTTGATGTAATTTTTTATCATGAAAAACTATGATGGTATTCTTGATAAACCTTTAAAATTTACCGTTTTTAAAATCTTAAAGGCTAAATGTCCTATACAATACCTGTATTGTTTTTAAAGGCATTAATATGTCTTTGTCTAAATGATTTTCTCAATTGTGAAGTCGTCAGTGTTTCAAATAGTGTTTCACTAGAAGACCAATATATTTTTTTCATTGATTAATTACCAAGACAGATTATGTAACTGATTTTGAATGGTGAAACGTTACGCTTTCTACAGGAATATAATTATTTTTGATTTGGGAGGTATATATTGATGTCTTGAGATATAAATCTTTCAATATGTCTTTCTCAATTTCTTTGTTTTTACCCCTATAACATGCCTACTCTATAGCAGCCATCTATATGCTAAAAAAGTTTGACTTCCTTTGGACTTTACGTCTTGTTATTTTATGCCCATATTTAAATTACATGAGCCTAGGGTGAATGCATATTTTTGTTGAAATTAGTAAGTTGTGTGTGTGTGGGGGGGTGGGTGTGAGGGTGTGTAATGGTGAGATGACTTCTTATAAAACATATTTCATATCATCACATTAATGAGACAAAAGGTAATCTAGTATTAATGTAGTTTATACTTTTTTTTTCTTTTTTTTTGAGATAGAATCTCATTCTGTCGCCCAGGCAGGAGTACAGTGGCAGGATCTTGGCTCACTGCAAGTTCCGCCTCCTGGGTTCATGCCATTCTCCTGCCTCAGTCTCCCGAGTACCTATAACTACAGGTGCCCACCACCATGCCCAGCTAATTTTTTGTATTTTTAGTAGAGATGGGGTTTCACTGTGTTACCAGGATGGTCTCGATCTCCTGACCTTGTGATCCTCCTGCCTCTGCCCCCCAATGTGCTGGGATTATAGGCATAAGCCACCGCATCTGGCCCTAGTTTATACATTAAAAAAAAAATAAAATAAAATAAAAATAACATTTCCCCAAGTACTTGATTCCCTCACTGTGCTAATTGTTAGGTGGTTTCAGCCAAGCAGTAGAGAGTGCAGAGAATTCCATACAATAGAGAGTCCATTCCCATTGTCAATTTTTATGAATTTCTAAATATGATTATATCCTGTGGATATTTAGAAGCTCAGATTATTGAAGGCCCCCCAAAATCATCACAAAAGCAGAATAAATAAAGGATTGTCAGGCCTCTGAGCCCAAGCTAAGCCCTCATAAACCCTGTGACCTGCAGGTATACATCCAGATGGCCTGGAGCAACTGAAGATCCACAAAAGATGACATTCCACCATTGTGATCTGTTCCTGCCCCACCCTAACTGATCAATTGACTTTGTGACAATAAACCCTCCCCACCCTTGCGATAATGTACTTTGTGTTATTCCCCCACCCTTGTGAATGTACTTTGTAGATACACCCTCCCCACCCTTGAAAAGGTACTTTGTAATATCCTCCCCTGCCCTTAAGAAGGTACTTTGTAATATTCTCCCCACCCTTGAGAATGTGCTTTGTGAGAGCCATCCCCTGCCTGCAAAAAATTGCTCTTAACTCCACTGCCTATCCCAAACTGATAAGAACTAATGATAATGATAATCCCACCACCCTTTGCTGACTCTCTTATCGGATTCAGCCCGCCTGCACCCAGGTGATTAAAAAGCTTTATTGCTCACACAAAGCCCATTTGGTGGTATCTTCACATGAATGTGTGTGATAATGATATTTTCTATGTGTAAATATCTTCCTTGGGTTTGTTGGTGGTATTTAAATAAATGGAAATATTGAAAGTCATCAGAGCCAATTTTTTAGCTTTAAATATATAGATATATATATTTTATTGCTAAAAAATAAAAAGCAATGTAATCCTTATAATACAGCAGATATTTTGTAATATATTTTTTTAGTAGCTTATAGCTTCAAGTAAGCAAACAGGTAGAAGAAAGAAAAGAATGTTGTAATAAATTTATTGTAGCATTTCAACCTACAATCTTATAAAAAGATTATTAATGTTGGATTTTAGAAACAAAATTTCTTCCACAAAATTCTCTATCTATAGAGTGCAAGAACATCATTGTTTTGAACCCGTTTTCTGGGTTCCCAATCCAGACTATTAAAAGTACATTTTTTAAGACAAAAAGACATATATGTTTTTGGCAGTATTGTCTACAGATTTAAGTTATGCACACCTGCCCAAACCTTCATGTAAAAATAAGATCTAAAAAGTTCAAACTATTTTTAATATGTAGCCATGAAAATAACTCTCTCAATTCATGTTTGGCAAAAATGCATTCAATTTTTATTTGTAGAGACAAAATGAAGATTCCTCAAGAAGAAACTCAGAATTGAACGCATGTAGTGTGGAGGTGCTATTGAAGATGTGATTATTATATAGGCTCTACAACTGCTTCTTTCACATGGCCCACATAAACACAAATAAAATTATTGTCTGAAATATAAGCCAAATTACACATATATATTATTCTTCCCCACAGAAGAATTTTTATGTGTTAAATAAAGTGATCTCAATTTGCTAATGGTCTTATTTTAAAGCTATGTATTACTACTTGATGTCTACCTATTATCAATTTAAATCAATTTAATAAACTGTCTTCAAAACTTGTGAGTTGGCCCCCTCCCTTGTTTATGATAATTTAGAACAGTTTTGATATAATCATTCGTTCACCTTCACAGTTCCCACATTAAATTGAATGACTCAGTTGCTCACTAACTAGCAATTTGTCACCTGATTTTCCTCTTTGCCCTATTCAAGACAATAGAAAATGAAAACATAATTCATATGCAGCAACAACATCATTTTCTAAAAACTGTTGTGCATTTCTCCTTTCCTTAGAAACACTCACCTGGGCTGTGATGTGCCCTTCTCCTTTAAAATTTATATCAATTGCATAATTTGTGTTTTTGAAGATTGATTAAGATGGTATGATGGTTAATATTAAATGTCAACTTGACTGGCTTGAAGAATGCAAAGTAATTTCCCTGGGTTATCTTGAGGTTGTTGCTAGAGGAGACTAACATTTGAATCAGTGGACTGGGAGAGGCAGACCCACCCTCAATCTGGGTGGGCACCATCCCCTTGGCTGCCAGCACAGCTAGAAAAAGCAGGCAGAAGGTGGAATGAGCAGACTTGCTGAGTCTTCTGGCCTTCACCTTTCTCCCATGCTGGATACTTCCCACCCTCGAACATCAGACTCCAAATTCTTCAGCTTTTGGACTCTGGGGATTACACCAGTTGTTTGCCAGGGGCTCTTGGGCCCTCAGCCATAGACTGAAGACTGCACTGTCAGCTTCCTTACTTTTTGAGGTTTTAAGACTCAGACTGACTCCCTTGCTCCTCAACTTGCAGAAGGCCTATAGTGGGACTCACCCTAGTGTGAGTAAATACTGCTTAATAAAGTCCCCTTTATATATACATCTATCCTATAGTTCTGTCTCTCTAGAGAATCTGACTAATATAGATGGTCTATGTAAAAATTTTTAGAACACACCCATGAATGCAAATTCATTAAATTTGTATCTCTTCTTTTATTTCTCAGTTTTTTATCCTAAAACCATCCATACACTAGCAAAACAAGTTTTCTTACTGATGTCCTATTTCACCTTTTATTCATACAATTGTTATTTTGTTTAGATTATTTTAGACAAAATAGAAAGTTATAGAGTCCTGCTATAAAGCAATTGTTTGTGTTATAGCACATTTTTATAACATCAATTTTACTGTTCTTGTAGAAATGACTGTTAATGTACTGTTTCAGCTTAGTGTAGCCATTTTTCGTAATTTGTCATTTCAGTCAATTGCCCAGGAAACCAAGGCAATGAACTGAGATATGTCACCTGCCTGATACTCCACTGCAAGTTTATGACAGAATAATTAAAATCCACTTCAGAAATAAAATGCAGAGTTTAGCAAATTCTGTTACAGTTGCACCCAAATGAACAATGAGGAGAAGACAAAAATCTAAAATAGGGAAAAAATTCTTTATCAATTGTTTGCTAAGATCTAAATTGTAGCATTACAGACTTCAGGGAAGAGCTGCCCCACTCTGTCAATCAAGATGATGGAAGCTGATCCTCTCAGAGTGGTTTTTCTGCCTGGTATCTCTTGGGAGATCTTCTTCCTTAGCTCATCAGTGAGATCTACAGATGTCAAGAAAACATATTGTCTGGAAGCATATTCTAACCCTGAGGGGCAATTTAGCCTTTTCTACTCTAGCTCAAAGCCTTCTCTGAAGCTCCTTTTGGGTGGTTTATGCCCTGGGGCATTAGAATTGAAGAAAACAAGTAACAAGGAAAATTCAGTTTCTCGGTTTTCTCGCAACTGCCTGGCAAATTATATTGTTAAGATTAAGACAATCTAAGCAATAGGTATTTAAAAAATTGAGGAGAGGAACAAATAAACCAAGATGTGTACTTTAGACAGAAGCCGTATTTTAAATAATACATCAGAAAGTCATAATGTCCATAACATTAGCAGTAACATCTCTGTGCTATCATGATAATGGATATCTCAGTCACTGGGAAAAAAAAAAAAAAAATAGTTCTCTGCAAAGTGTGAATTTTACAACTGAAACCACACATTAACAAAAGGAATGCGAAAGGAGATGGAGCAAGATAGGCAAAAGGAACCCTCTGCAGAAACACCAAATTGAACAACCACAAAAATGCACCTTCAGGAAAAAACAAAACTCAGGTGAGCAATATCAGTACCTGGTTTTAAAATTGTGTCAAGGAAAGAGGCACTAAATAAAGTACAAAAGATGGTTTTGAATTGCTGACATCACCCTTCCCCTATATCCTAGCAGCAGCTCTGTGACAGAGAGAGAATCAGTGTGTTTGGGGGAGGGACAGCGCAGTGATTGTGAGATTTTGCATTGGAATTCAGTGCTGTCCTGTCACAGTGGAAAGCAACAGAGGGAGAATTCAGCCAGTACACACAGAGGGAGCATTTTGGCAGTCCTATCTGGGGAAGAATCAACCATCCTAGCGATCAGAGCCTGAATTCCGCCTGACCCCATCACCACAGGTTAAAGCACTCTGGGGGCCTAAATAAACTAGTATGGAAATCTAGGCCACAAAGACCCAGGCCTGGTAACATGAAACACAGTTGATTGGAAAACCTTTGGGCCTTAAATGAACGTCAGAGATAGCCAGGCAGTGCTCCCTATGGACTTATAGCAGTGGTGGACTTGGGGAGAGACTCCTTCTGTGTGAGAAAATGAGAGGGACAAGTGGGAAGGACTTTTCTGCTTGGGTGAAGCTCAGTTACGGTAGAATAGAGCACTAGGTAGATTCCTTAGGCTCCTAACACCAGGCCACGTCTGCTACATGGCATTTCTGGACCTGCCTTGGGCCAGAGGGGAGCTTGACACACTGAAGGGAAGAACACAAGCCTGGCTGGATTCACCACTTGCTGACTGTTGAGCGCTTGGGCTTTGAGTGAACATCAACAGTAGCCGGGCAGTTGTCGCCACACCTCTTGGGTGAGACTCAGTGCTGTCCTGGCTTCAGTTCTGATCCACTGCAGTCCCAGTGGTGGTGGCCAGAGGGGTGCTTGTGTCTTCCCTCTGCCAGCTCCAGGCAGCTCAGCAAGGAGAGAGAGACTCTGATCGTTTGGGGAAAAGTAAGGGAAGAGATCAAGAGCCCCTTCTGGGAAATCAAGGAAATTTTCTATGATCTTAACCAAGATCACAAAAGCAGTACCTCCATGAGTCTCCATGAGTCTGTAACAGTGTTACTGGCCTTGGAGTACACCCTAATGCAGATATGACTGCAGTGACCAAGGAGATAAATCACAGCAATCAAAATTCTATGAATATTTGGAAAGCCATCCCCAAAAGAGAGGCATAAACAAGCCCAGACTGTGAAGATTACAATAAATACTTTAACTCCTTAATGCCCAAACATTGATGAACATACACAGGGATCAATACCATGCAGGAAAATATGACTTTACCAAAGGAAATAAATAAGGCACCAGTTACTGATCCAAGATAGACAGATATATGACTTTTCATACAGATAATTCAAAATAGCTGTTTTTAAAAAACTCAGTGAAATCCAAAATAGCCCAAAGAAGGAACTTAGAATCCTATTGGATAAATTTAACAAAAAGATTAAAATAATATTTAAAAATAAAGCAGAAATTCTGGAACTGAGAAATTCAATTGTCATACTGAAGATTGTATCAGAGTGCCTTAACACCAGAAATGACCGAGCGGAAGACAGATTTAGAGAGCTTAAAGAATACTATTTGAACATACACATTCAGAGGACACAAAAGAAAAAACTTAAAAAATGAAGCATTCCTACAAGATTTGGAAATACCCTCAAGAGATTAAACCTAAGGGTTATGGACTTTAAGGAGGAAATAGAGAGAGCGATTGAAGTGGAAATTTTATTCAAAGGGATAATAATGGAGAACTTTCCAAACCTGGAGAAAGATCTCAATATCCAAACAGAAAATGATCATACAATGCCAAGTGGATTTAACCCAAAAGACACTATCTCCAGATAGTAAATCAGCAAATTCTCAGAAGTCAAAGACAAAGAATATATCCTTAAAACACAAAGAGAAAACAACAACAACAACAACAAAAAAAACATACAAAAGAGCACCAGCACATCTGGCAGTCGAGTTCTCAGTGGAAACCTTACAGCCAGGAGAGCATAATACAATACAATAATAAAATATTATTCAAACATAAATGAGAAATAAAAACTTTCCCAGACAATCAAAAGCTGAGGAATTTTATTTACATTAGAGCTGTCCTACAAGAAATGCTAAAGAAAGTTTATTGTGGAAAAAAAAAAAAGGACTTTAATGAGCAGTAGGAAATCATGTGAATGTACAAAACTCATGGGTATTAGTAGGTATATAGAAAAGCACAAAATATTACAATATTGTAATTCTGGTGTGTAAACTACTTATATCTTGACTGAAACAACTAAAAGATAAACCTGTCAAAAACAATAACTACAGCAACTTTTAAAGACATAAACCGTGCAATTAGATATAAATAAAAACAATGAAAACTTAAAAAGCAAAAGGGATAAAGTTAAAGTGTATAGTTTCTTGAGTGGCTCTTTGCTAGTTTATTATTAACTGTTAAGTTGTCATAAATTCAAAATAACAGGTTATAAGATGTTATTAGCAAGCCTCCTGGTAACCCCAAATAAAAAATATACAAGTACACAAAAAAGCAGAAAGCAAGAAATTATAATACAACAAAAAATTACCTTCAGTATAAGGAAGATGGGATGAAAGGAACGAAGGAAGATGATACCACAAAATCACAAGAAAACTGATAACAAAATGACAGGAATAAGTCCTTACTTATCAATAATAACATTGACTGTAAAAGGACTAAAGACTCCAATCAAAACACATAGACTGGCTGAATAGATTACAAAAAAAAAAGTCCTTAATGATCAGTTGCCTTCAAGAAACACACTTCACCTATAAACACAAACATAAACAGAAAATAAAAGAATGAAAAAGGATATTCCATGAAAATGGAAACTAAAAAAAGAGCAAGAGAGCTATACTTACATCAGAAAAAATAAATTTCAAGACAAAAACTAAAAAAAGAAACAGAATATGACCATAAATCATGAAAAGATTACTCTGATAACAAAATCAATCAAAGACAAATTTTAAAAAGAAAGCTCCAGGTCAATATTTCTTATAAACATTGATGCAAAAATGTTCAAAATAATACCTGCAAATAAAATTCAATAACTGATTAAAAAGAAGATTCATTATTATCAAATGGTGTTTATCCCAGGGATGCAAGGGTGGTTCATCATACTTACTCCAATGATGTGATACATCCTATCAATGGAATAAAGGGTGAAACCATATGATAATATCAATTGATGCTGAATATTCATTGGATACATTTCAACATCACTTTATTGCAAAAATTGTCAAAATTCTCAGTATAGAAAGAACTTACCTCAACACAATAAAAGCCCTATATGACAGATCTACAGCTAGTATCATACTCAATGAGGAAAAACTGAAACCCTTTCCTCTAAGATCTGGAATAAGACAAGGATCACCACTTTCATTTGTGTTATTTAACATAGTACTGAAGTTTCTAGGTAGAACAATCAGAAAAGAGGGAGAAAGGGCATCCAAATTGGAAAAGAAGAAGTCAAATTATCTTTGTTTGCAGATGATGTAACTTACATTTGGAAAAACCTAGACCCTACCAAAAAGATATTAGGACAAATTCTGTAAAGTTGCTGGATACAAAATCAATGTACAAAAATCAGTAGCATTTCTTTATGACCACAGTGAACAATGTGAAAAAGGAATCAAGAAAATAATCCCTTGGACAATAGCTATGAATAAAATAAAACACCTAGTGGTAAATTTTATCAAAGAAGTAAAAGATGTCTACAATAAAAACTATAAAACATTGATGAAAGAAATTGAAAAGGACCCACACAAAAAAATGGAAAGATATTCCATGTTCATGGATTGGAATCATCAATATTGTTAAAATGTCCATACTACCCAAAGCAATCTATAGATTCAATGAAATCCCTGACCAATAATAATAATAATAATAATAATAACAACAACAACATTCTTCACAGAAACAGAAAAAAATCCTAAAATTCATGTGGCACCACAAAAATCCCAGAGTAGTCAAAGCCATCCTGAGCAAAATGTACAAACCAGAGGAATCACATTACCTGACTTCAAATTATACTGCAGAACTATTTTAATCAAAACAGCATGGTACTGGCATAAAAACAAACACATAAACCAATGTAACAGAATAGAAAACCTAGACCTAAACTCATATATCTACAGTGAATTCATTTTAGAAAAAAGGAGCCAAGAACATAATTGTGAAAAGGAGAGTCTCTTAATTAAATGGCACTAAAAAACAAAACAAAACAACAACAACAACAACAAACCTGGATATTCACATGCAGAAGAATGAAACTAGACCACTATCTCTTCACTTTTTTAAAAAAAAAATTAAAAACTTAAATATAATACCTCAAACTATAAAACTACTATAAGAAAACATAGGAGAATCTCTCCAGGACATTGGTATGGGCAAAGATTTCTTGAGTATATCCTACAAGCACAGACACCCAGAGCAAAAATGGACAAAATGGATCACATCATGTTAAAAAGGCTCTGCATAGTAATGTAAACAATCAATAAACTGAAGATATAACCCACAGAATGGAAGAAAATATTTGCAAACTACCCATCTGACAAGGGATTAATAACCAGAATATATAAGAAGCCCAAACAATGCAATAAGAAAAAATTCTAATAATCCAATTTAAAAATAGGTAAAATTTCTGAATAGACATTTCTCAAAAGAAGACATACAAATGACAAACCGTTGTATGAAAACATGATCATCATTGATCACCAGAGAAATATGAAGCGAGACTACAATGAGATATCATCTTACCCCAGTTAAAATGGCTTTTATTCAAAAAACGGGCAGCAACACAACCTGGCAAGGATGTAGATAAAAGAAAATTTTTGTATACTGTTGGTGGGAAAGTAAATAGTACAACCACTATGGAGACTTATATAAAGGTTTCTCAAAAACCTAAAACTTAAACCATCATATGATCCAGTAATCCCATTGCTGAGTATATGCCCAAAAGAAAGAAATTATATTCAAGTGATAACTCCTGTATCCCACAAATATATATACTATGTACACATTAAAACATTAAAATATGACATGTACCTCATGTATACACTATACACTATGTACCCATAAAAAATTAAAAAGAGGATATCAGAAAGTTGTCAGTTGTAAGTCTTTGTGTATATTCTATAATTCTTAGAAACACTGGAATATTATAAATCATAACCAAAAAAAGAATTCAATTAACAAAAGCAAGCAAAGTTTTCTGCTGTGAGGACTAGCGTGTACTAATATAAACATTTAAACTCTTCCCATTCAGGCTAAAGTTTTCACAAAGTTTCCCAGGAGACAGGTAAGGAGAACGAAGGAAAAATATTAAGTTTCTGAGGCACTTTAAATCTTGCATAAGACCAGAAAGCAGTCTAAAAGGTATTCATGTGAAGAAACATAATCAGTGGTTAAAGCAATTTAATTAGAAGATAAGAAGAACTTTCTCTGTCAGTTACTTGGGTAGAGTTGACATAACTCATACTATGTAGCCTGTGAGCTATTAGCTGAAAAGTGATAATCATTAAAAACAAACTGTGTGTTTAATAACGATGTTTAAAAACTATAATGTCATTACTGGCTTCTTTGTGAGGGAAGGATTATTTTTAACTTGTATCCAAAGAAAACCACTGTTTAAAACCCATACTTGAACACAGGAGCACAACATGGAGGCAGAAATCAGGGTTCTCAGAGAGAGTAAAAAGTAAAAACTACTTTTAGAAATAAATTTTTTAGTGACTATATACAGATTTTTAAAAACTGACATTGGTGGGAAACAAATTGGTGTGATACGCAGCATCAAGACAATCTTTGCAAGAGGTTCCGTGAAAAAAGAAGTGACCCCATATAGCATGGACCTCAGACTAGAGTATCAGCTGATAAGAATTGTTATCCAGACCAAAATTATAACAATTTCCTTGGATAAATTTGACTACAGTCAGATCAATTTCTAGTGATGAGCTATTAACAGTCGCAAATAGAACCCTACCTGTAAATTTGTATTGTTAGATATATCCTTCCATAAATGTATAAGCTCTTATTTCCTTTATTTTTCAAATAATCCTTCTGTTGTCTTATCAAAATCTCCAATTAATTATTTAGTGAATAACTGAGTAAATGAATGAATAACAAGTACTCAGCTAGCTCTATTTTTTTTTTCATTCTCTTTCCTCATTAACAATAGAACCTGACGATGCAGCCTGTACAAGAAGTTAACAACATTTGAATTTCACAGTGGGATATCTTCAATTTTATGTCTTTTTTTCTTTTGTAAAGAAAAATATATTTTTTTTTAATGGAGAAAAACTTTTAACACCACACAACAGAATAACTGACTCCTTCCTCTTTATAACACTGTATGTCAAATTTATCACAACATCCAAGTTCATTTTTCATTCTTAAATGCATTCTTTCCCTATGTTTTCATATTTCCACCCGTCTTGAGTTAACCAATGATCTTCCCATTTTGCTTCTAAAGAATTGTAAGCATCACCAAACAAATATCTGTAACTCACGTGTACCTTTATATTGCAAACAGTTTGGGCTTTTAAAACTCTGCTTTCCTACCTCTTCTCTGTTCCAAGACCTTATTTAATCAGCTAACTTCTCACTGATTGAATCAAAACTCATGAACAATAATTTATAGTTGCATTGCCATATCTCTAAACTTATTTTTCAAGTTGTCCCCTTTACTTAAGCTAAAACATTCACATTTGGTAATTACCATATGTTATGTGAAACTGTTTCCTCTCTGAGTAATCCAACCGATTTTTAAATTTTATTTTTAAAATCATTCTAATTGCAAGCTGAAGAATAGATTAGAGAGAAGTAATAATGACAGTAAGAAAACTATTCACAATACAAATGTCATAGTAGGGAAGAGATAAACTAAAGCAATGATGGTGAGAGGGTAAGAACAAAGACAGTAAGACAGTGAGCCTCAATAGTAATGTTACCTACATTGTTCAACATTTTTTGAATGTAATGTGTGCTATTATTTTTCATTTGCTTGATTCTCTAGACACTAATTGTTACATTTCTTCAAAGTTATTCAGAGTAATAGTAAAACCCCTTGTTGGACGCATATGAAGTAATAGATTTTTTCTTTCTTTTTGGTGTTTGTGATAGTAGGGAACTCTGTCTCCTCCTAAGCACCCATTCTCTAGCAATCTGCAGTGATTTTTCAGACGGATGTCCAAGCCCATTATACTGGAGAGTTCTTGCCATTCCCCGTATGTATTTCTTCTTCTTGTTTTATTTGCTAGATTTTGTTAATTTATTTGTTAAAGTAACATTACCCAAGTAGCTTTTAGAGAAAGGAAGCATGAGAGGCAACATTGTTGAGAGTGGCATTTGTAGAAATGCCTTTATTCTATGCTGACACTTGATACATCATATGAGAAGATTATTATATATTGGAAATAAATGTCCTTTGGATTTTGAAGGGTTTCTTCAATGACTTCTAATTTCCAGGGTTGCTTTAATAAAGTAACACCATTATTTAACATGATTTTGTCTGTGTATGCTTTCTTTCTCTCTGGAAGTTTTTAAGATTGTAATATTTTTCTCAGGGGCTTTGACATATCAATGTAGTCATTATTGATGTGTTAACATGGGTATTTTAAAATTCTTTATCCAGGTACCCAGTGTGCTCTTTGAATTGAAAATTTCATGTCTCTCAACTTTGAAAAGTATTCTTACATCATTTATTTCACAATTTCCTCCCCACCAGGCTTTCCCACAATTGATCTTCAAGTTTTGCAATAATTTATGATTTTATGAATTTATATAACTCTCTATTTCATTTTACTTTCTTGGAGATTTTCCAAAATGTCTTTTCACCATTTATGTTTATATATTTTTATATTCTAGCAAATTTCAATTAAAAACACCTTTTCTATTATCTGATTGTTTATTGTTATTCTTGCTGTAATAATTAAATTTCTTCTGCCTTCTACTTTATATCTGTTTTATTCATGTCCACTTTTATTTGATATTGCCTTCAAATGTGTCACAATTCTTAGTTGTACTTTCATAATAAACTATGAGGCGTTAGTGTACTCTCTGGAAGTTCTGTGAGCCTGGTGGGAATTGTGAATGAATGAAATTCAATGTAGAAGATTAGGGAATGGCCTCCAAATATCAATACTTGCAAATCTTTCTCTTAATCTGTCATTGGTCTTTTATTGGCTCCAGAGGGGAATTCAGCTTGCTCTTGCCCTAGTCTTCTAAGCTTCTATGTGTGTGTATATATGTGTGTGTGTGTGTATATATGTGTATATATTTGTATATATGTATATATGTGTATATATATGTACGTATGTGTATATATATGAATATGTGTGTGTGTGTCTGTGTATACATATATGCATGCACTAGGAGTCAGTGTGTGACAAGGGGCTGCCACTGTTACTTAATACGGAGAATTTGACTTAATCTCGCCACCTTTAGTGCAACACGAGAAGACTTTTTTGGTCCTACCCTTGTAGAAGAGAGGACTTTTATGTTCTTGTGGCATAAAATCGAGACTCTATAGATCAGTAACTTCAGAACCTATCACACTTTCACAACCTACCACCCTTTCAGTAGGTTCTGAAGTTACTGATCTACAGTCTATGATTTTATACCTCAAGAGCATAAAAGTCTTCTCTCCTGCAAGGTGGATTTCGGTGGGGTTGCTTTTTTAACAGATCCTTTCTCTTTCAGAACTCCCCCCACTTCCATACTCTGAGTTCCTAGTGCCTCTACTCCACACACACGTGCAGGTTCTGCGTGAGAGATTGACTTGGTCCTCATGGGCTTCCCCTCTGCCAACACTTAGGTTTCAGTTTCACCTGCTCTGTCAGTGACCACTTATCTCTCAGTTTTTCTTTTGGCAACATTTATTGACATTTATGCTTTAAAATTTTGACATCCAGTTGTCTCTTCTCTTCTTTATTCTTTTGGATATATTTCTTTCTAATATCTAGCTAAGGCATTTTAGTGTTTTAGTGTGCTTTGTTTTTGGTAGGAAGCTGATATCATCTTCATCTTCTGTGTTTAGCCAAAAGTCCAGGTGCTGTATTTTAAATGGAACACAATTTCAATGAACTAAAATATAAAGGGTGTGAAGGAATTCAGCAATGGAAGAAATCACCTGGGGTAGGATCATGTAACACAAACAGGATTGTGATGGTGGCATGAGTATGGACAGTTGAGGGGCTTATGATACTACTGGTGTCCTAGATAAGTATTACTTCACTAACTGGGCTTACAAGTACAGTTCATTCAGGCCGAAGTTCTAACACCAAAAGCTTGATAATTTTGGCAGATTTCAATCTTTGAGCAATATTCAAATATTACACTACTTAGAACAATGTAAAATATTTTTTATAATAACTCTCCCCCGAGAGAAATGGTTACAAGAATACTTAGGCTTGGGACATTACAAATAAAAAGTCCTAGAATAGCCTTGAAAAGGTAGTACTGAGATTTTTGTTTGTTTGTTTTTGTTGTTGTTTTTTTTTTTTGACAGAGTTTTGCTCTTGTTGCCCAGGCTGGTGTACAGTGGTGCAACCTCAGCTCACTGCAACCTGTGCCTCCATGTTCGAGCAATTCTCCTGCCTCAGCCTCCCAAGTAGCTGGGATTTCAGGCAGGCACCACCACGCCCAGCTAATTTTTGTATTTTTAGTAAAGACAGAGTTTCACTACATTGGCTGAGCTGTTCTCAAACTCCTGACCTCTAATGATCCACCTACTTCAGCCTCCCAAAGTGCTGGGATTACAGGAGTGACCCACTGTGCCCGGCCAGGACTTTATAATCTCATTATTGAAAAGGAATATACTAGGGCATCAATATTAGTGTTATAACTCTAATTTTCCGTATGAGCCAAGTAGATAATCATCACCAGCATGGATTAATTCAACAGCCTCTGAATTGGCCTTTGAATCCAATCTTATCCGTTTTAAGTTATCCTACATGCTATAGCAAGAATATTGTCATAAAGCAGTGGTTTACAAACATTTAGAAAAATATATGAGCAAGCATTTCCAATAAATGTGTACTTTATTTCCTGAAGTATTACATGGAGGATAGTTATGGTTTTAGTGGCTTCATGTGCATGTGACATAAATAGTTGCATAGGACCCCATATTTAGGAGCCTCTTGCCTTTGGCTTAATGCTTACCTTTTGCCATTTTTACACTGGTAGGTTTTGAATAAAAGGCCTCACAATTTTGTTTTGCACTGGGTCTTGCAAATTATGTAACTACTTCTGTTCTTACATCATATGGCTGCTGTAAGAACTAAAAGAAACAGCACAAGTAAAGTGTCAGTACAGTGTCCTGTAGATAGTAATCCTTCAATAAATGTCAGCTGCCAGCCTTATTACTATATTTAGTTATTGTTGTTGTTAGCATTATTAATCATACTACTTTAGTCAGTATCACTCAGTTATGCTATGCTCATTATTTACTCTTTCTTCAATGCAGAAGCATTATTTTTTATTATGTGTTAGATACTGTGCTAGGAAATATGTTAAAATCACCTACTTATCTGTATTTTCTATTAGACCATAACATTTTTGAATAAAAGAAGCTTATCATGTTAATTTTAATAACCTCACGCTTACAAAATATAGTTGCTCCATAATTATTTGTTAGAAAAATAAGTGTCTGAATATTTTTGAAAGCACATTATAAGCTATAGTACCATAGAAAATTATGACTACTTTTATTATTCACTTATTTGAGCAATTATGTATTCAGTGACTTATTATTTAGCTTGCACTTTGGTTTTGCCCATCTATCCTCCCTCTTGGTAAATATTGTTAAGAGCATGGTCCTTTTAAATATTGTAAGACATCATATATGCTATATCCATTATGACTTAGGCAAAATTTTCAAATTTTTAACACTTCAAATTGTCAGGTTATAATGAAATAGGTCATTGAGGCTGTTGCATTCTCCTACGAAAATGAAATCCCTCAATTATACCACTAGGAACACATCATTTCTACTAATAACATGATGTCATGTTGTCCAATGATACATAGAACTTAAGTAATTATAAAACTTTAGATTTCTCCTACCATGATGTACAAATATCACATTATATTTGTGTTCAGTCTCTTAAGAAGATGGTTTCTGTCATAGCAAAGAAAGAATAAAGGCCATTTTGCTTTAAAAGCATTTTCTATTCAGAAGCTCAACATTTAACTTTAAATATCTCCACTTAAAAAAAGGGTCCAATTAAATTGAGAGTTCTTCCAAAACTCAGACTTATTAGAAATATCAAGAAATTATCACCAAGAAATCTGAATTTTTACCTTCAATTTTTAGACTCTATATGCTCAATAGTTCATACAATGCTGGCTGACACGCTTATAAGGTGTTTTAATTCTCTGCACTGGGTAAAAGATTATACCTGAATTATGTAGATATTACCATTTAAGAGATTGTAATTTTCTAGAAAATATTAATTAGGTGTTGCTGCACAGGAATTGATCTACCTGAAACTCTTCCCCCGCCCCCCAACAATTATGCCACAGGGTATTTAAGGTTTTTGCCTTGGAAGTGAAACATAGCTGGGATTGAATTCTGAATCAACAGTTGGCAAGCTATACTGGCTTAGGCAAGTTATTGAACTACTCTGAGCCTTTATGTTTTCTCTGTAAAACAGAGCTAATAATACCTTAGCACAAAGTTGTGGAGATTAAATGAGATGAAGTACATAAAAAGTACTGAACACAATGCCTACCAATGTTAATGCTTTACTCTTGATACAATTGTTATTTAAGTTCCAGTTCTGTGAGAAAGGCAGTAAAAGTTTTGAAGCTAAGAAAACAAATACAGAACTTGCAAAGACTGTAACCACTGGTTTGAATCTAGATAAGACATTTAGAGATAAGAGAATTAGAGCTTTACTGCTGATGTGCTGGCATTACCTGGCATATTGTGATGAGCTAAATAATAACAGCAACAATAATAATAATAGCTACCATTTACTAATGTCATGTGGTGTGCCTTGTGTTTTATACTAATTGTTAGGTAATCTTCAAAACACCTTATGATGCAGCAGGAATGTGTGGATAAAGAAAGAGAAGTTCAAAAATCATTCAAACTTTAAAAGGCTATTTTTGAGAAATTCCAGAATGAATGAAAATTGTAGTCAAGTTCCTAATCAAGTGAAAGTGGGTTGAAACCTAAATGAGGTGTGATACATCTGTGATTATAATTTATTTGGCAATGGATGCAGGGGGTGGATTTAGAAAGAAAATCTGTTTTATCTGTCTGGGTTTATAATATGAAGATGCTAAACTTGTCATAAATAATAAATGGCTAAAAATATACTGTAAATGAGAACAAAAAGTTAAATTCTTATTAATTTTAACATTTAATTATTAAAGTGAATAAATAACATTTTTTCTAATTTATGATAAAAAAGAATACTGAAAACCACAAACTGCTTAAAGCAGGTACAAATCAATATAATCGTTTTAATTGTATTGAGTATGTGTCCAAAGAATATATCTTATTTTTTTGTGTGCCAGGGCCTATATGTATATGTAGAGGCAGAGTCACCTATACTGGTCAGCACTGACATCTGTTGTCAGCAGTGTATTCTGTGTGTATATGCATACATGTATGCAAAAGATCATTTAATTTGAAATTCATTTTAATTAAATTTTTCAAAATTCACTATTTTAATAATGCAAGTTTCCCCATTTTCTCCTCATATTCAGATGTCTAAAACCCAATTTTAAATTTAGACAAGGAACATGAGTTGTTGAATTTCCAGAGGAAATCAGCAATTCTGGACTCTTTGCAGACTTCCATTTTGTATTAAATGCTTACTCGGATTTTTTTTTAACAACAATGAAGTTTATTTCCTTGCAAAGAAAAGTGGATGCAAGTATGAGGTTTTGAAGGAACACCTTGAGTATCCATAAGGCAAAGCCATGTACTGTGTTACAGAAAATTCTATGAATGCACCAAGTTTGTAGTAGTCCTGGTTGAAAATTTGTAAATGCCATATTTTTAAAGTTACTTTTCAGTTACTATTTCAAACAGAATTGCAAAATATTTTCATTTCCACGCAACTTGAACAATGCTAAATATAACTGAGAAGAAATGTTCTCTTTTGTCTGACCATGTGGGTAATAAAGAAATAGCTGTTACAGCTAGTCTTAGGGATAGATAAAAATTCTTATAATTCACTTCCTCCTGAAGCAAATCTTTAATTGGCTAAAAGTACTTGTGATAGCTTTTCATGTATAAAGAACGATAACTTTCCACAGTGACATGTTTTCAAATTCTTCCAGTGATCACAGTAGTATAAAAAGAGAGTGATTGAAGTCAGTAATCTGTATAAAATGAATTGCAAATTTATTTCTAGAAAAGTTTTCATTAAAAATCAACTATGCTGTTTGTTCTAAAATAATAGCTAATTTTTTAAAATAAATAGCCTTGCTTTGAAAATACTTATTTTGACTTGTGTATATATAATGCCCATATTTCTAAATTTAACGAGTCTTTTTTTGTTGTTGTTGAGACAGAGTCTCGCTCTGTTGCCCAGGCTGGAGTGCAGTGGTGCGATCTCGGCTCACTGCAAGCTCCCTCTCCTGAGTTCACGCCATTCTCCTGCCTCAGCCTCCTGAGTAGCTGGGACTACAGGCGCCCGCCACCATGCCTGGCTAATTTTTTTGTATTTTTAGTAGAAACGGGGTTTCACCGTGTTAGGATGGTCTCGATCTCCTGACCTTGTGATCCACCTGCCTCGGCCTCCCAAAGAGCTGGGATTACAGGCATGAGCCATAATTAGTCATTTTTTAATTCCTGATCAAGCAAATATTAGATGGAAGACTCTATCTTGGGTGTTAAATCTACAAAGCTGAATAAAACTTTGCTGTCCTCAATGGGCTCATATTTAAGGGGAAAAATGGTAAACAAAAAATATAGCTCAAGTATAAAAAGATAAGCCTTAACAAAATACATAGATTTTGTGTAAATGGCATGAAGAAGAGACTTGGTTGTTAATATTTTGCTCTTTTGGCTAACCCATATAGGTGGCCAAAGAAATATCAAGTAAATGTAAAATGTAAAATGAAGAGACATTTTGAAACAAGTTGAATTACTTGTGAGGAGGCAGTCCCTCAACTCTCAATTTAAGTCTCAAATATGACTGCAGAAGATTATTGCAAGCAAGCAAATCAGTAGCCACTTCAAAGGAAAAATGATATTCAGTCTATGCTTAGAAGTCATCTGCAGTTTTCAGTTAAACTTGTATCTTACTCAACTTATTTTGGTTGGAGTCTATAGTTACTTTTGGTATATTTAAGATCCATACAACATTGGCATGAAACTGCCTACCATATAGTTCTCCAAACAAACGTTTGCTAATAACACTCCCCTTAATACAATAGAATACATCATTTTGAGAAAATAGTCTCCAAAAATATTTTGTGGGATTATCTGTTAAGGCTAACTATATGCTTCAACATATTTTGGACAAATTATCATGGATACTTGGAGAAAAAAAAGGGGGGGCATGTATTTATTTCATTGTATTAACTAAAGGAGTTTAGTTAAAATATTAAGGGAAAATACTTTTAAAAACTATTTTTGTTTTTTTGTTCTGATACAGGGTTTCACTGTGTTGCCCAGACTAACTTCAAACTCCAGGGTTCAAACAATCCTCCTGGCTCAGCCTCTCACGTAACTGGAATTGCTCCACATCCAGCCTAAAATAAATGTTTAATAGAAATAAAGTTCAAAGGGCAAAACTATCTCCTCAGTGTGCTCACTAGGAAACTATCTTTGCTAACATTGTAGAAATGTGTATAGCCAACTACAGGTCCACTTACTAATTGTAAAGGGAATTTTTAAAGAAAAAACAAGAAGACACACGCTATGAGGAAACATTAATTGGTAATTGATAATTTTAAAACTTAGAAATCATATTTATTCATGCTTAAAGGTGCCATATAAAAATAACAAAACTTGGGTTGGGCACGGTAGCTCATGCCTGTAATCCCAGCACTTTGGGAGGCCGAGCCAGGCAGATCACGAGGTCAGGAGATCCAGACTATCCTGGTTAACATGGTGAAACCCCATCTCTACTAAAAATACCAAAAAAATGGCCGGGCGTGGTGGTGGGCGCCTGTAGTCCCAGCTACTCAGGAGGCTGAGGACTCCATCTCAAAAACAAACAAGCAAAAAAAAAAAAAAAAGAATAACAAAACTTGGATTGTCCTCCTATATAATAATTGTATTTTTAATCGCTGTGGATTACTAATTGCATTTCCTACAAGGCAGAATACTAGACATTCCTTTTTCCCTAGAACATCAGAAGTAGAATTTTGTTTTTTTTTAATAATCTTTTGTTTTGTTTTTAATAATCTTGGATAAATTGGATAAATGGTGGATTAAAGGCTTTCAACATGTTTCAACTACTTGGAAACAGCAAGATAGTACATAAAGATTAACCCTGTGGACTTTAATTCCAGAAGAAAATTGTGAATCATGAAAGACATCACATATCTCAGAGAAGAGAATGTTAGCAAATGGCCCCTGTGATGACGTTGGTTGATAAAAAGATCTTGGTGCAGATTAGTCATTTCTGCTTCATACCTAGGCAGATCCCCAGGTATTTGGAATACCCTCTCATCTGGTTCAGCGGACTGAGCTGCCACATTCTTCCTGACCATAGATCCTGGTGCAGCAATTTCTTCTCTGCTCCACTACCAGTCAGATCTTCAGGCATCTGGAGTATCCTGTCTTTGAATTAGAAGTTTGGGCCATTCCCCATTCCTGTGCAGAGAACTTGGAGTTGAGGTGGTTTTTCAGCTCTATAGGTAGGCACACCTTTTGGCATTTGGTGGCTGCCGACTGGGTTCTCCCTTGGCACTGCTGCTTGTGCCTGCCATCAAGTGACCTGTAGGCGAACTGGACTAGCCTGGCCCCTCGGACCTAGGTAGGGCACTGAGACTACTATATATTCCACAAATCAGCCCATTATCTGAGGCATCTGCCAGTAAACAAGGTTCATGCTATATACCCAGTTACACTGGCCTCAGCTGTCTCTTACTTATAAGGCCATCAGTGGGCTTATAGGCCAAACTGCACAGCGCAATATAAAACCTGTCAAAAGAAGTGCATAGAGCTATAGAAGCAAAGCTAAAAGACTTTACCCAGCATTCTCTAGAGTTGCACCTCCTAGGGATGGGGAAAAATGGAAAAGGAAAAAAATGAAACTATCACAGAGAAAGAAAGAAATTTTAAAAACTCTACCTGCATGAAAATAATTACAAAAATTAGAAATGCCAATGTTTTCAGATGAGAAGGAACCAGTGGCAAGAATTTTTCCACCATGAAAAATCTGAGTGCGGTGATAACATTAAAGAATTGCACTAGCTGTCCAGCAATGATCTCTAACAAAAATAGAAACTCAGAAATGAAATGTAAAGAATTTAAAGCATGGTTTGCAAGGAAGCTCAATGAGATCCAAGACAAAGTTGAAAATAAACACACATACGTTTTTAAAGAACTCCAGGAAATTAAGAAAGAGATGAGTATCTTACAAAGAAATCAATCAGAGCTTCTGGAATTGAAAAACTCGTCTTAGAAATTTCAAAATCTAACTGAAAGTCTTATCAACAGATTGGACCATGCATAAGAAAAAAATTCGGAGATTGAAGACTCGTCTTTTGAATCAACCCAGTCAAAAATAAAGAAAAAAGAATTTGAAAAACTGAATAATCTGCAAGAAATATGGAATTACATAAAGAGACCAAACCTACAAATTATTGGCATGCCTGAATGAGAAGGATAAAAAGCAAACAACCTGGAAATCATGTTTTAGGGACTAATTTCAGAAAAATTCCCTAATCTTACTTGAAAGTTAGACATTCAAATACTAGAAATCCAGAGTATCTCTTTGAGACACTATAATGTGAACATCACTAAGGCATACAGTCAAAAGACTGTCCAAGGTCAATGCCAAAAATATCTTAAAGGGAGCTAGAGAAAGTCAGATCACATACAAAGGAGATCCATGGGCAGATTTCTCAGCGGAAAACTTAGAACCCAGGAAGAATTGGGGGCATATTTTCAGCATTCTTAAAGAAAATAAATTTCAAACAAGTATTTCATTTCCCCCTAAAGCTTCACAAATGAAAGAAAAATAAAATATTTCCCAGATGAACAAATGCTTAGGGAGTTTATTATCACAAGAATAGTCTTAAAAGAGATACTAAAAGGAGTTTCATACGTGAAAACAAAAGAATGATACCTAACATCACAGAAACATACATAAGTACATAGCTTGCATACCCTATAAAGCAATCACACAATAGAAACTACAAAACAAGTAGCTAACAACTTACAACTTTATGATATCATCAAAACCTCACATATCAATATTAACCTTGAATGTAAATGGCCTAAATTTAAAAGGCACAGAGTGACAAGTTGTATAAAAAAAAAAACAAGACTCATTCATCTGCTACCTTCAAGAGATCCATCTCACCCATAACAGCACATATAGACTCAAAGCAAAGGAATAGAGAAAAATCTACCATGCAAGTAGAAAACAAAAAAGAGTAGGGTCATCATTCTTATATCAGATTAAACAAAGTTAATACCAACAACAGTAAAAAAGATGAAGAAGGGCATTGAATAATAATAAAGTATTCAACAAGAGGACTTAAGTATTCTAATTATATCCACACCTGACCTTGGAGCACCCGGATTCATAAAACAAGTACTTTTAGAGGTAAGAGAATACTTAGTCACACAATAACAGTAGGGACTTCAATACCCCACTGAGAGCACTAGACAGATCACCAAGACATAAAACTATGAAAGAAATTTGAAAATAAACTCAACACTTGACCAGCTGGACCTACTAGACATATAAAGAATACTCCATGCATCAAGCAAATGATAGACATTCTTCTTACTTGTTCACAGAGCATACTTCAAGATTAGCCAGATGCCAAGAGAAAGAAAGAAAGGGTATTCAAATAGGAAGAGAAGAAGTCAAATTATCTTTGCAGATGACATGATCCTGTATCTAGAAAACCCCTTTGACTCAGCCCAAGAGCTTCCTATGCTGATAAGCAACTTTAGCAAAGTCTCAGGATCCAAACTCAATGTGCTGAAATCGCAAGCATTCTTAAACATCAACAACAGACAAATAGAAAGCCAAATCATGAATGAACTCCCATTTACAATTACCATATGCAGAATATAAAACCTGGACCCTTCCTTATACCTTACACAAAAATTACCTCAGGATGGATTAAAGACTTATATGTAAAACCTAAAACTATAAAAACCCTAGAAGAAAATCTAGACAATACCATTCAGGACATAAGCATAGGCAAAGACTTTATGATTAAATCTCTAAAAGCAATTGCAACAAAAGCAAAAATTGACAAATGTAGTCTAATTAAACTAAAGATCTTGTACACAACAAATGAAACTATCATCAGAGCAAGCAGACAACCTACAGAATGGGAGAAAATTTTTGCCATCTATCTGTTTGAAAAAGATCTCATACCCAGAATGTACAAAGCACTTAAGCAAATTTACAAAGACCAAACAAACAACCCCATCAAAAAATGGACAAAGGATATGAACAGATACTTCTAAAAAAAAAAAAAAAGACATACATGCAGCCAATAAACTTATGAAAAAAAGCTCAACATGTCTGATCATCAGAGAAATGCAAACCAAAACCATAATGAGATACCATCCCATGCCAGTCAGAAGGGCAACCATTAAAAAGTCAAGAATCAACAGTTGCTGGCGGGGTTGCAGAGAAATAGGAATGCTTTTACATTGTTGGTGGGGATGTAAATTAGTTCAACCATTGTGGAAGACAGTGTGTCAATTCCTCAAAGACTTAGAACCAGAAATACCATTTGACCCAAAAATCCTATTACTGGGTATATACCTAAAGTGATAAAAATAATTCTATTATAAAGACACATGCATGCATATGTTTATTGCAGCACTATTCACAATAGCAAAGATGTGGAATCAACCGAAATGCCCATCGATGATAGATTGGATAAAGGAACTGTAGAATACCATACAGCCATAAAAAGGAAAGAGATAATGTCCTTTGAAGGGACATGGATGAAGCTGGAAGCCATTATTCTCAGCAAACTAACACAGGAACAGAAAGCCAAACACCACATGTTCTCACTTATAAGTGGGAGCTGAACAATGAGAACACATGGACACAGGGAGGGGAGCAACACTTACTGGTGCCAGTCAGGGGAGGGCTGTGAGTGAGAGCATTAGGGAAAAGACTTAATGCATGCTGGACTAAATACCTAGATGATGGGTTGACCAGTGCAACAAACCACCATGGCACAAGTTTGTGTAACAAACATGCACATCCTGCACATGTATCCTGGAACTTAAAAACAAATAAACAAACAAAACAATAAAATAATTATTTTTTAGAAAATGGTTAACCACATGCTTGGCCATAAAGCAAGTCTCAGTACATTCAAAAAAATCAAAAGCATGCCAACCATACTCCTAGACCACAATGGAATAAAAATAGAAATCAATACCAACAAGATCTCTCCAAACCACAGAATTACATAGAAATTAAACAACTTGCTCCTGAATGACTTTGGAGTAAACAACAAAATCAAGGCAGAAATTTTTTAAAAAAATTCTTTGAAATAAATGAAAACAGAGACACAACAGGCCAAAATTTCTGGGATGCAGCAAAAGCAGTGTCAGGGGAAAGTGTACAGTACTAAATGCCTTCCTCGTAAAGTTAGGAAGTTCTCAAATTAATATTCTAATATCACAGCCAGAGGAACTAGAAAAACAAGAACAAACTAAGCGTAAAGTAAGCAGCGAAAAAAATAATAATAATAATATAAACTCAAAGTGGAATTGAAGAAAAGTGAGATCCAGAAATTTATACAAAGAATCAACAAAACCAAATTTTGAGTCTGCGAAAGGATAAATAAGATCAATAGAACATTAGCTGGATTTGCAAAGAAAAAAGAGAAGATTCAAGTAGCATAATCAGAAATGACAAAGGTCACATCGCAACTGATTCCACAGAAATACAAATGATTCTCAGAGACTATTATGTACACCACTATGCATAAAAACTAGAAAATCTAGTGGAAAATGATAAATTTTTAGAAACATATAATCTCCCAAGATTGACTCTAGAAGAAAATGAAACACCAAACAGTTCAATACTAAATTTCAAATTAGAATCCATAATTAAAATATCTACCAACCAAAAAAATGCCCAAATATGATGGATTCACTGCTGAATTCTACCAGATGTAAAATAGAGACCTACTACCAATTCTACTGAAATTATTCCAAAAAATTGAGGAGGAGGGATTACTCATTAACTCATTCTATGAAGCCAGCATCACCCTGATACCAAAACTTGGCAAAGAAAAAAAAAAAATAGAAAACTACAGGCCAATATCCCTGATCCCTGATAAGCATAGATGCAAGTCTTCAACAAAATTAGAGCAAACTGAATATAACAAAACATCAAAAAGTTAAATCACCATGATCACATTTGCTTCATTCTTGGAATGCAAGTTTGGTTCAACATATGCAAATCAATAAATGTGATTCACCACGTGAACAGAATCAAAAGCAAATATCATATGTTCATCTCAATAGAAGCAGAAAAAGCTTTCAATAAGATCCAACATTCCTGTATGATAGAAACTCTCAACAAACCAGGCACTGAAGGGACATACCATAAGATAAAAAGAATCATATATGTCAAACCCACAGCCAACATCATACTGAATGAGCAACAACTAGAAGCATTCCCCTTGAGATCTGGAACAAGACAAGGATACCCATTCTCACTACATCTATTCAAAATAGCACTGGAAGTGCTAGTCAGAGTAATAAGGCAAGAGAAAGAATTAAAAGGCATCTTGAGAGGAAAATAAGAAATCAAACTATCTCTCTTCAGTGGCAATATGATTCTATACTTAGAAAGCCTTAAGAACTATGCCAGAAAGCTATTAAAATTGGTAATTTTAGCAAGGTTTCAGGATACAAAATAAATGTACAGAAATCAGTAGCATTTCTATACACCAATAACTTTCAAGCTGAGAGCAAAATAAAGAATGCAGTTCCATTTACAATAGGCATACAAAAAAATAGAATATCTAGGAGGACATGTGACTGAAGAGGTGAAAAATCTGTGTAAGACAAGCTGCAAAACACTGCTAAAATAAATTGTAGACGACATAGATGGAAAAACGTTCCTTGATCGTGGGTTGGAAGAATATTATTAAAATGGTTATACTATTCAGCAATTTACAGATTCAATTCTATTCACATCAAACTTCTAATGCCATTTTTCACACAATTGGAAAAAAGCTATGCTAAAAATTATATGGAATCAAAAGAGCTCCATATAATCAAAAATTATATGGAATCAAAAAAATTATATGGAATCAAAAATTATGTGGAATCAAAAGTAGCCAAAGCAATCCTAATTAAAAGAACAAAGCCAGAGGTATCATACTATCCAACTTCAAACTGTAATACTAGTCACAGTAACCAAAACAGCATGCTTCTGTACAAAATAGACACCTAGATCATTGGAACAGCATAGAGAAACCAGAAGTAAAGCCACATACCTACAGTTATCTAATATTTAACAAAATTTACAAAAATAATCAATGGGGATTAATAAATGGTGCTGGAATAACTGAATAGCTATACACAGAAAATGAAACTGGAGCCCTACACATACAAAACTGAATTCAGGGTGATTTAAATATTAAAATGTAAGACCTCAAACTCTAAGAATTCTAAAAGAAAACCTAGGAAATGCCGTTCTAGACATCAGACTTGGAAAAGAATTTTTGGCTAAGTCCTCAAAAGCAGTTGCAACAAAAACAAAAATGATAAGTGAGACCTAATAAAAATAAACAGGTTCCTCCACAGAAAAACAAACTATTAACAGAGTAAACAGACAACCTATAGAATGGGAGAAACTATTTGCAAACTGTGCATTTGACAATGGCTTAATATCCAGGATCATTAAGAATCTTAAACATTGAACAAGCACCAAACAAATAACCCCATTAAGATGGAAACTATAGACACTGGGAACTGCTAGAGAAGTAAGACAGGGATAAGGCAAGGCTTTAAAGATTAACTGATTGGTACTACGCTCATTTACCTGGATCATATAATATACCCAGGTAACACACCTGCACATGTACCCCCTGAATCTAAAGTAAATGGTGAAAAAATAAATAAATATTTCAAAAATAACATTGGTAGCATATTTCAGCTTGGAATATAATGTGAAATGGTAAGTGAAACTTTAAACTGAAGTTAGTAAGGATTCATCACGCACCTGATGCAGTCCTAAAATTATGTAATTAGATGACTAGCTGGCATGTTTGTTTTGTTAGAAAACGTGATCTCCCTCTATAGGTATAATATCGATAACAAAAAGTATTAGATAGACTCAGGCTGAGCATCCTAATCCAAAAATACAAAATACAAATTTTTGGAGCATAAAACATAAAACATAAATTTTAGGTTTACACTTGAGTTCCAGCACCAAGATATCTCATCATTTACATACAAATATCAAAAAATTCCGAAAACATCCAAAACCTGAAACACTTCTCATCTCAAGCGTTGTGAATAAGGAATATTCAACCAGTAATATATTAAATATTAACTGAATTTATAAGTTATAATTTAGTAATATAATAATTAGTTTGATCTTGATGATTACAATTATTGACATAATCCTTAAAATAACTTTATTTTATGTATTTTGGTATATTTGATATTTTTCAAGTGCAAATTACTCCAAAGATTGCTGGCCTGGTATGGTGGCTCACGCCTGTGATCCTAGTATTTTGGGAGGCTGAGATGGCCAGATTGCTTGAGCTCAAGAGTCCGAGACTGGCCTGGGCAACATGGTGAAACTTCATCTCTACAAAAATAATACAAAAATTTGCCAGACATGGAAATGGAAACCTGTTAGTCCCAGCTACCCTGGAGGGTGAGGTGGGAGAATTGCTTGAACCCAGGAGGTAGATGCTGCAGTGACCTGAAATCATGCCACTGCATGCACTCTACCTCAGGCGACAGAGTGAGACCTTGTGTCCAAAAAAATAAATAAATACAGTAATATACATTTATGCAGATTAAACTGGGAGTTTCAGAAATCAGCAATATTGCCTAAACTTTGAAAAATACATTATCTTGTTATTCACTTGTTACATGTAAATTTCAACAACGTAATAGTTGTCATAAATTGAGATTTTAATTCAATTACTTATTCAGTAATTTATTTTTTACTTTTTTTTCCCATAAGTTATTGAGGTACAGGTGGTTTTTGGTTACATGAGTAAGTTCTTTAGTGGTGATTTGTGAGATTTTGGTGCACCCATCACCCAAGAAGTATACACTGCACCATATTTTCAGTCTTTTATCCCTCTCCCCACTCCCACTCTTCCCCGTAAATCCCCAAAGTCTATTGTATCATTCTTATGCCTTTGCTGTATCCCAGAGGCTTTGGTAGGTTGTGTCATTATTGTCATTCAGTTTGAATATTTTTTAAATTTCCATCCTGATTTCATTTTTGACCCAATGCTCATTCAGAAACAGCTTATTTAATTTCAATGTATTTGCATGGTTTTGACGGTTCCTTTTCTAGTTGATTTCTAATTTTATTCCACTGTGCTCTGAGAGAGTGCTTGATACACTTTCAGCTTTCTTAAATTTATTGAGACTCATTTAATGGCCTATCATATGGTCTGTCCTGATGAAAGTTCCATGTGCTATTGAATAGCATGTGTATTCTGCAGTTGTTGGATGAAATGTTCTGTATATATTTGTTAAGTCCATTTGTTCCTAGGTATAGGTTACATCCATTGTTTATTTGTTGAGTTTCTGTCTTGATTGCCTGTCTAGTGCTTCTCAGTGGAGTACTGACTCCTCCACCATTATTGTGTTGGTATCTATCTCCTTTCTTAGGTCTATTAGTATTTGTTTTATAAATTTGGGAGCTCCAGTGTTAGGTGCAAATATGTTTAGGATTGTGATATTTTCCTGTTGAACAAGGCCTTTTACCATTATATATGTCCTTCTTTGTCTCTTTTAACTGCTATTACTTTAAAGTTTTTTTTTTTTTTTTTTCCTAATATAAGAGTAGCTACCCCTATTTGCTTTTGGTGTCCATTTGCATGAAATGCCTTTTACCACCCTTTACTTAAGTTTATGTGAGCCCTTATGTGTTAGGTGAGTCTCCTGAAAGCAGCAGACGGTTCGTAAAGTGAGTTTTTATCCATTCCGTGGTTCTGTAACTTATAAGTGGAGCATTTAGGCCATCTACATTCAATGTTAGTATTGAGATGGGAGGTACTGTTGCATTCATCATGCTGTGTACATTTTTTTTGTTTGTTTTTTGTTTTTGCTTTTTAACTTGTATTTTTGTTTTATAGGTCTTGTGTGATTTATGCCTTAAAGAGGTTCTGTTTTGATGTGTTTCCAGGATTTACTTGAAGGTTTAGAACTCCTTTTAGCAGTTTTTGTAGTGGTGACTTGGTAATGGCGAATTTTCTCAGCATTTGTTTGTCTGAAAATTACTGTATCTCTCCTTCATATATGATGCTTAGTTTTGTTGGATACAAAATTTGTGGCTGATAATGGTTTTGTTTGAGGAGGCCCAATCCCTTCTAGCTTGTAGGGTTTCTGCTGAGAAATGTGATGTTAATCTGATAGGTTTTCCTTTATAGGTTACCTGGTGCTTCTGTCTCACAACTCTTAATATTTTTTCCTTCATCTTAACTTTGGATAACCTGATGACAATGCGCCTGAACGAAGATCTTTTTGTGATGAATTTCCCAGATGTTCCTTGTGCTCCTTGTATTTGGATGTCTGGGTCTCTAGCAAGATCAGGAACGTTTTCCTCAAATATTCCCCCAAATATGTTTTCCAAGTTTTTAGAATTATCTTCTTTCTCAGGAACACCAATTATTCTTAGGTTTGGTAATTTAATATAGTCCCAGACTTCTTAGAGGCTTTGTTCATATTTTCTTGTTCTTTGTTCTTTGTCTTTGTTGGAATGGGTTAATTTGAAGATCTTGTCTTCAAGCTCTGAAGTTCTTTCTTCTACTTGTTCAATTCTATTGGTGAGACTTTCAAGAGCATTTTGCATTTATAAAATTGTGTCCGAATTTTCCTGAATTTTTGATCTTTTTTTATTTAAGCTATCTATTTCCTTGAAATATTTCCTCCCTTCACTTCTGTATCATTTTATGGATTTCCTTGCATTGTGCTTTGCCTTTCTCTGATCCCTCCCTGATTAGCTTAATAAGTAATCTCCTGAATTCTTTTTCAGGTAATCAGGGATTACTTCTTGGTTTGGATCCATTGCTAGTGAACTAGTGTGATTTTGGGGAGTATTAAAGAGCCTTGTTTTGTCATATTACCAGGGTTGTTTTTCTGGTTCTTCTCATTTGGGTAGGCCCTGTTAGAGGGAAGGTCTAGGGCTGAAGGCTGTTGCTCAGATTCTTTTGTCCCACGGGGTGTTCCCTTGATGTAGTACTCTCCTTCATTTCCTATAGATGTAGCTTCTTGTGAGCTGAATTGCAGTGATTGTTGTCTCTCTTCTGGGTCTAGCCACCCAGTGAGTCCACCCAGTTCTGAACTGGTTCTGGGGTTTGTCTGCACAGAGTCCTGTGATATGAACCATCTTATGGGTCTCTCAGCCATGGGTACTAGCGCCTGTTCTGGTGGAGATGGCAGGGGGTGCAATGGACTCTGTGAGGGTCCTTAGCTTTGGTGGTTTAATGCTCTATTTTTGTGCTGGTTGGCCTCCCACCAGGTGGTGCTTTCCAGAAAGCTGTAGTAGAATGGAGAGGGGCCAGCTGTGAGTGGGGCCCTAGAACTCCCAAGATTATATGCCCTTTGTCTTCCGCTACCAGGGTGGATAGGGAAGGACCATCAATTGGGGCAGGGGCTAGGCGTGTTTGAGCTCAGACTCTCCTTGGGAGGGTCTTTCTGCGGCTGCTGTGGTGGATGGGTGTGAGATTTCCAGGTCACCGGAGTTGTGTACCTAGGAGAATTATAGTTGCCTCTGCTGAGTCATCAGGTTGCCAGGGAAGTGGGGGAAATCCAGCAGTCATAGGCCTCACTCAGCTCCCATGCCTATCAAAGAGCCAGTCTCACTCTCACCATGTCCCCACTGCAATAGCCCTGAGGCTGTTTCTAGATGGAGGGCGAGACAGGCTTGAAAACTTGCCTGAGGCTGCCTGCCTCCCGCCTCCCAGCTGCGAAAGAAAAGGGCTTGGTTTTTCCCCTGCCTGTGGAGTCTACACAACAGATTTGCACCCTCCCTGATGTTCTGGCCAGAAGGCTTCTTGCCCTGTTCAAATTGTTATAAAGCTCAGCTAGAGATTTCCTTCTCCCTGTGGAGCTTTACCTCCTGCTTCTCTGGCCACTCTCCCGATGGACCCCTGTGGTGCCAGGCAGGAATGGGCTGCTTGGGAACCCAGTGAGCTCCCAGGGCCTTTCTGCAGGTTTCTCAAGCCCTGTATTACACTCCACTCTCTAAATTGTCTCAGCTTCAGGTAAAGTCAGTAACTCCCACAAACAGACCTTTAGCTTTGCCAGTGCCGGTGTGTGTTAGGAAGAGGAGGGTCTTCCTTTTCCAGTTCCACAGTTGGGGCACTCACAGTATTTGGGGTGTCTCCCACTTCCTGCAGGAGCAGCCCACTTCCTTCAGAGGGCCTGTGGGTCCTCTAGGGGTTGCTGGTTTGTTCTTGCCTTATTCAGTAATTTCTGTACTAGGCATTAACAATAATCAGTTACACAAGGAATTATCTTACTCTCTAGCAGCATTTACCTGTTTTCAAAGCTTAATTTTGGACCAGTTATGGGGACTTAATCAAGGAAAAATGAGACTTTCTGGTTTTGTAAGTTTCATTATGATGGTAAAAGTATAAATAAATTTAATAAAATTTAAAACTCAAAACAGGATCACAAAGAATCACTGAAGTAATACTCTTCTTTAATTAGTTAAAAAATAATACCAAGGAAGGCTAGTGGCCTAACTCTGATAGTTTCCTTATATTTTTCATAATAAGTTCTGATTGCATTAGTCATTTTTACTCTCTTTTGCCATTCACAACTTTTTGAAAGTGAAGGAAAGTCATTTTAAAACATTTTTATTTCAAAAATTTAGCATCATATGTACTTTTCCAATAAGCTTATCCACCATTTGGTGGCTAATTTCTGTTAATTGAAATTGTATAGCCTGAGCAGTTCAGTTCACTAATATGTACTTTGTATGTACTCTGGAAATTTTGTAAATGGGACACAAATGCAAAATGATGTGATTGCATTTATGAGCACTAAAAATACAATAATGCTATAATTAAGCAATTACCAAAAAAAGAACTTAATAGTAAATCATTTTTAAAATAGTAGGCAAGAAAAATCTGGGCTTACCATCACAAAAGACCAAAAAACGAATGAATTTAGACAATATATTTTATGTATACTGATACATTTAGAAACGAGTTATTTATAAACTCTCTAGGAATGCAAAATTGTATTGTTATGTCTACATGTACCATTTTCACATTTTCCTCTCCTATTTTCACTTCCCCACTTTTATTTACAATAGACAAATATCATCTTTCTAAAATAAATTTTGGCAAAGTCCAATTCTAAACTCAAAATCTCTCAGAAAAGAAACAAAATCTGAGGAAGTTTTCAAGTAGATTTCATTTTGGAACTTCTACCTGAATATTACTAATTTTGACTTTTTTCTTCTAAGATCGCCTTAGTCATCCACTGAAAATATCTGGTTGATGCTTCAACAAATGCATAAATGTTGACTGTTACTTTGATCTTCAGGCAAAGAATCATAACACCGTGGGATACATGGGTGATAGCCTTCCTTATGTAATTCTGTTGAACTGCGTCAAAGTGCTATTTAGTTTGAACCTCTTCAGTGGCAGAGAAATGTAGATAGAATAGAAGTTCAGGGGAAAAAAAAAAAAAAAAAAAAAAAAAAAAAAAAAGAAGCCCACAATGACTATAGGAATCAAGTGTCATGACAAGTAAAGATTAAAAAGAAATGGAGAGGGAGGCCGAGGCAGGTGCATCCCCTGAGGTCAGGAGTTTGAGACCAACCTGGCCAACATGGTGAAACCCTGTCTCTACTAAAAATACAAAAAATTAGCTAGGTGTGGTGGTGGGCGCCTGTAATACCAGCTACTAGGGAGGCTGAGACAGGAGAATTGCTTAAACCTGGGAGGCAGAGGTTGCAGTAAGCCAATATTGTGCCTTTGCACTCTAACCTGGGGGGCGAGAGTGAAACTGTCTCTAAATAAACACATAAATAAAATAAAAAGGAGTGGAGGATAAGCAAGGATGAAGCACTTTGTCCGATGAAAACCAAAACATTACATGACAATGTTCAGAAACTTAATTTAAATACTATGGAAGGAAAAAAATGGATACCTTGGTGTGATGGTTCACACTGAGCGTCAACTTGATTGGACTGAAGGATGCAAAATATTGTTGCTGGATGTGTCTGTGAGGGTGTTGCCAATGGAGATTAACATTTGAGTCAGTGGACTGGGAAAGGCAGACCCACCCTCAGTCTGGGTTAGCAGAATCTCATTAGCCACTACTGAGGCCAGAATAAAAGTTGGCAGAGGAACATGGAAGGACTAGACTGGCTTAGTCTCCCAGCCTACATCTTTCTCCTGGGCTGGATGCTTCCTGCCCTTGAACATCACACTATAAGTTATTTGGCTTTGGGACTTGGACTGGCTTCCCTGCTCCTCAACTTGTGGATGATCTATTGTGGGACCTCACCTTGTGATACTGTGAGTCAGTACTCCTTCATAAAGTCCCCTTTATGTATACACACATCCCATTGGTTCCCTCTAGAGAATCCTGACTTTGTATTAAAATATGTAGCATCTTGTGATACCATATCATTTAATATTAAATACATCAAAGAAATAGCCAAAATTTTAGTAGGTGATTTTGGATTTTAATAGTTTTGAGAAGGTGAGTGACTCAGACTTACAAAGGGTATATTCAAAAGAAAATGTACACCTTTTAATTGACCATCACATATTCATCCAAGAAACACTTATTGTGTAGCAATGCATTCTACAATGAATAATTACTCCAAACTGATTTTTAACCATAAAAGTAGGTGATAGAGGTTAAATGATTTACATAAAGATAGCAAGTCAAGTAAAACAAGAATATCTACAATAATTATCCTATGTACCAGTCATTGTACTAAAAATATCTATATATACCTGGATTCACTAGTCTGTGAAATAAGTGTTAGTATTATTCTCATTTTATTGTCAGGTAAACTGAGCAAACAAGAGGAAAGATAACATGCCAAAGTTAATGCTAACTAATACATTGACTGAGACACTGTAGGCTCTAATGATTCAGTCACTGTAGATCTCTGTGGAGACCAGTAGAGTTGTAGCTTGGTATCCACAGAGAATTGATTCCAGGACTTCACCCACTTCTTGTAGTCAGAAATCTGTGCAGAACTTTTTACTCCCTCAAAACTTAACTACAAATAGCCTACTTTTGACTGGAAGCCTTGCAATAATATAAACATCTTACAATAAAGTAAGTTAGAGAAAAGAAAATGTTATTAAGAAAATCATAAATAGGAAAAAACAAATTTGTTATTCATTAAGTGAAAATAGATCATCATAAAGTTCTTCATTCTTATTGTCTTCACAGTGATGAGGAGGAGGAAGAAGAGGGGTTGGACTTGTTGTCTCATGGGTGGCAGAGAAGGAAGAGATGAAAGAGGGGGAGGGGGAGGGGGAAGCAGGAGAGGAAGATACTCAATGTAACTTACATTTTAAAAAATTTGTGTATATGTGGACTGACCCAGTTCAAACCCATGTTGTTCAAAGGACAACTGTACCTGCATATACCCTATTGAAATATTTATGTATAATTAAAAAAACTAGATTACTTATAATACCTAATACAATGTAAATGCTATATAAAAGTTATACTATATTTTTTAAAAAATATTTTTATTGTTGTATTGTTAGTTTTTATTGTTTTTAGTTTTCAAATATTTCTGATCCATGGTTGGTTGAATCTATGGCTGTGGAATGGGTGGATATGAAGGGTCAACAGTGTTTATCAAAATACATGACATTTACAGCCTTCTTGTATCTGACTCACTTCAAAAAAAGTATTCTCACATCTGAATAGCAAGGTAATGGATGTTGTAGATCTTGGCCATCCAATATTGTGGACAATAGAAACATGTAGCTATCAGCACTGGGAAATATTTATTCCAAATTGAGATGTACTATAAAATACACCATGGATTCGAAAGACGTAGAACAACAACCACAACAAAAAATTACAAAATATCTTAGTGTTTTTGCATTGATTATATTTTGAAATGAAAATTATTTTTTAACTATTGAGTTACATGAAATATATTCTTAAAATTAATTGCACATGTCCTCTTTAAGGTAGCTATAGAAAGTTTATGGATATATGTGACTTACCTTTGTGACTAACATTACATTTCCATTGGACAGCATGTTTTAGATGAATCCAATGGGCTTTTCTCTTTCAAGTATCTACAGTTCTGTGGAAATGCTATAAAATGAAGGTCTGAAAAGTTTTTAAAACAGAATTTTAATTACTACGACTGATTCTGCTGATAAGTCTGAAAAAAAATGTATCAGTTGTCAATAAATGAACTTTTAATTCCAATTACCATCACATTTCTTTTGTTAGTGTTCAGTACATCTTTAATCAAAATAAGATAAATTTGCTTTTAAAGTTGACGTAATTAGAAAGTTTTTTGTTTGTTTGTTTGTTTGAGACGGAGTCTCGCTCTGTCACCAGGCTGGAGTGCAGTGGCGTGATCTCGGCTCACTGCAACCTCCACCTCCTGGTTCAAGCGATTCTCCTGCCTCAGCCTCCCGAGTAGCTGGGACTACAGGCACGTGCCACCACGTGCATCTAATTTTTGTATTTTTAGTACATACGGGGTTTCACCAGATGATCTCTATCTCTTGACCTCCTGATCTGCCCAACTCGGACTCCCAAAATGCTGGGATTACAGGCGTGAGCCACCTTGCCCAGCCTATGTGAAATAAATGTCATATCCTAATATGTAATAACAAAAGGTTTTTTTTTTCTTATACCAATTTTCCCCCTAGCAATTAAAAGAAAAAACAAAATGAGTATAATCCAAGATAACAGCTTAAAAAGAAAGCCAAAAGCACAACAAAAGTCTAGTTAGAATCTTCATGTGGCCTTGGATTTCTTCCATCTTGTTTTCTATTCATATTTGCAATAGAAAAATGCTGAAAACGTTGAGTATGTGATATTTTAATATAATAATTTTACTTTGCAATGGCCAACTTGTGAAATACCAAAGAAGGAAAGAAAATTAAAGTTGCCATCCTAAAAACCATATCTAAACTTCAATTAACTCTGGAAAATTGAAGGTTGAGTTGAATTTGTCTGTAATTGTTAGTGAATTTGAAATATTTAAGGTACTGAATTTCAAATGCAGCCTACTTTGTTTTTATTTCACATATTATTTTAGTTAGCTTAATTCTAATAATATCTTCTAATGTACCTTTAAAATAGTCCAGAATGGGTTTTATATATTATGTTCATGTTTACAAATATATTTCAACTTAAATTGGTAGTTATGAGCCTTGAGCAATTCAATAATTGAGTTACTGTTGAATTTTTGTCACAATTTTCTATTAACTATTTTTGCATAGCACAGCTGTTTTAATCATGAGAACTAAAACAATTATTTTTTATTACAGTGCTAAAATAGGAACACAAGTTTAAACATGATAAAAAGGAATACCACTAATAAATTGTATATTGTGCTCTCTTTTGACTCATTCCACATATTAAATCAAAATTTGTTCATCTCGGGCTGTTCACCTTACAAAAGAAAATAAATCAGACATCATCTGAGTGAAATAACGTTTTGATGAATACAACAGATGCCATCTGATTCATTGTAGTTTATATCTAACAAGGGCACCCTACCTGTCAGTTATCCGTCATTCATGAGATATAATAATTTTTCATGGTTGTGATGTGAAAATTAGAAAAGGAATATTTATTTCTTAGCAAAATTATGCTAAAGTTTTTACTTATAGTGAGCTAGATTTAAATTCAGCCTACATTTGATATATGTAGTTTACTAGTTTGCTCAGACAAGTAAAAAGTGAACTATCAATAAAATTTTGGGTTTATTCTCAGAGATGAAATTATTTATATCTTTGTTAAACACTGAACCAAGAAAACTGGAAGTAACCTAGAGATCCATATTGCTATGTATCCCAGAATATCTGGGTGCTAGTGTATTTCAAGTCTTTTTGGAGTAAAAAAAAAAAATCTAAAATCAGTAATATATTTCTAGGATTATAAACTCAAAACTACTTTTAGAAATTTTGTAATTCTAGGGTTCAACTTTAAAGAAGTGTTAGTAAACAGGAAACAGAAACAGACAATTTTAACACAATACGTTTTTCCTTAAACCCCAAAATTGTATTCTGAAGTCTGGATTTTGTTTAAGATATGCCGATGGTATTCTGGTTCTTTTGTTTTGAATTTCCTAAATTAAAAAAAAATGCTGGTTGGATATAGACATTTGATCAGATTCAAATTTGAGATCTGAAGCAATAAGACTTTATGGGTCTTGTTTTCTTACAAAAGTTTCTCTTAAACTTTCTTTAATTCTTGTAACATGTTTAAAAAATTAACTCAGATTTCCCGAAGAATTAACTTTCCCATGATGCTGGTAAGTCCTTTACCAATAATCATGTTGACACTCTTAATAGTATTTTTACCCATTTATTAAGATATTTACCACTGTGAATTCTGGGAATAGGCACACTTTTATCTATATAGGATATAAAAGGTGATAGATGGCTCTTTCAAGCCAAGTTATTGTGATTTGGTTTATGATGTAGTTCTTGATGGTAAATAGAGGTCAGAGAAGGAAACTATGTGTGTGTACAGACAACAAGGTAGGGTTTGATTAAAATATGGAAAAGCCTAGTAGATCTATTTATCTAGTTACTATTAGATCAAAGCAGTCTCATTTAGCAAATATTTATTTAACCTCTACAATGTTACAGAAGCATTTAAGCATGCAGAAGATATATCAGTGAACAAAAAGGATAAAACCCCCTAAAATAATCATTGAGTTAGATTTATATCCTTCCATTTAATCATCAGGTTCCTCTATTTTTTTCATTTATGACCTTATTTCTGATAATATGTAAAATATTCATCTCATGATGTAGGAGTTTTTTTGTTTGCTTGTTTGTTTGTTTGTTTGTTTTAGATGGAGTCTCGCTCTGTCACCCAGGCTGGAGTGCAGTGGCGCAATCTCAGCTCACTGCAAGCTCTAATTTAGGCTTTTTTAATTCTTCTCAACTCTAAACAAGATACAGAAGTATATATTTGAAAATAAAGTGGACCAATGGGGCAGAGGTCGTTCTTAGTCCATCTGGTCAAAAAGAAGCACTTAGTAATTGGATATTTTGCTCTAGTAGCATTGGCCTCTCAAATAGAGGAATTATTAATGTTAAGTAATTATTTAAATCTTTAAAGTGCACTATCCTGGAATAATCTTAAGCATATGGTTATATTTAAAAACACTTGCAATCTACATATTTTTGCTAAGGTTTGTATGAGCACAATGCAACAGGATCTATTGGAGGGTGCAGAAGATAGAGATCTTTAATTTGAATGTGTTGTGGACTATTAGCTAAACTTTCTTGTTTAGTGAATAACTTATATTTCAGTTTTTAACAGATTTTTAATGGCTTGGAACCACATTGCATAAGGCTACATGATATTTGGATTTAATATGTTTGACTTCCATCTTTTAATGCTTATGTTTAATCTGACTCTGGTCTCAAATTTAATGAATTCAATGGCTTCAATTTAGTTCATTTGTCCACATCACTGGACTATAAATTTCTGGTAATAATACAAACTTCTTAGCCTTTTCTCAGAAAAGCCTGGGATTTGCATAGTGTTGCTAAACAGCAGTCACATACAGTGTTATTAATGTATTATTTTCAAAAACATAATTTTCCCCATATTTACTGTTAAAAAGAGAAAATATAATTTAGTAAAAAATGTTATGAATAAAGAGGAATGAAAGCAAGTCTAGATCAATCCTGTCCATGTCTAGTTAGAAAATTGTAATCTTTCAAATAATTCAGACACCAAATGAGTCTAAGAGAAATTGACATGCAACTGAGATACCTGGGTTTTGCTTACATTATCTATATAGTTTTCTCAGTTCTTCACCTGAAACAATTATTGTCATGGGCATCTTATCTTGAAGATGTTTTCACATACTTGATCGTAATCACAGAGGTAATACTCAAAACTGTATTACAGCCTTACTTGACAGTTCACTACAAATGAGAACAAAGAAAAATATACATCTCATATGCAAAATATTCCTCCTTATACAGAAGTAAACTGGCTTTTGTGAGAAAAGATTCTTATTTATTATCAAAGTTTTATCTGGATGTATGAGGAGAAAACAGAAAAAGAAAAATACTCCAGAAGGGCACAAAAATGGAGATTTCTATGTGGCCTTGTTTCAGTGCAGTTACAAAAACAATCACAATTAATAACAATGTAGCATATTTTAACTTGCCCATTGGATAATCAATTTGCTCTTTATAATCAATTATGCATGCATTTAAGATTTGTTTGATAATGCCTAGATTGTATTTTCTAAAGACATAAATAATTAGCTGACCATTCTTAAAATAGTCATGTTATAATAAATGGCTTGCTCTGGGATCTTAAAAAAAATTTGAATGCTCTGCCCAGATCTAGGAGACCTATGTGACGTTTACATAATACTTTGGAAAAATTTAAGATTAGATAATAAATAATATTTTTCTTCACCTTTATTGGTTCCCCAGTTTGAAGAGAATAAATAGGATATGTCATAGCATTTTATGGTTTTTCCTATCATATTACACAGAAATAGCACCAAGCAGAAAGTATTTTGCCTGTAGATTTAACTTGTAATTCTATAGAATCTATGTGAACTTCAGGAGCAGTAACTCTGCTGCTGATATATAAAATCAGGAGCAAAAAAAGGAGTGAAAAAGGATGTGTATATATCTATTCTCACAAAAGCCTGATTTTGCAAACAGCTTACATCTGTATAAGGAGGAATATTTTGCATATGAGATGTGCATTCTTCTTTGTTCTCATTTGTAGTGAGTTGCCAACTAAGGCTGTGTGTGGGGTTGTAATTGTGGTGTTGGTGGGGGAAGAGAATATGTATGTTTATATACAGTTGCTGTAAAAGATTCAAATAAGAAGGCTCTTAATCTACTACAATTCTTTCATCTTTCCTCTTCAGGAACAGCAGGGTGGTGATAAACAATGTAATCCAATCAGCAATATGTATTTAATTCCGTTATTTCTATTAGAGATTATTATCTTCTAAAATACTTATGCCTTGCTTTTCAATGATTGAATCAACTATTTTACCTTTTAAAATCATTAAAACTATTATAATCATTAACAAATGTTCCATTCACTTACCGATCTTAAGAAAGAACTAGAAGGATTTAATTATATAATAAAATATTTTTCTTGTTATTTTTGAGAAATAAATTAGTTAACAGAAAGTAGTCACCACCAAAAGCTTAGTTGTGAGAAATTACTCATCAGAGTAATTATTCATTCAGGTAATCATTTATGAAAATCCTTATTCATCAAGAAAATAAATATTTTCTTGTGAATATCTGAGATCATTAATAACTTTATAAATTATAACTTTAAAATTTAGAAGCACACCTCTACGTTTTCTGAGCACCACCTTAAAAAATGTATCACAGCAGGTACTGTGTGCCCTGTGGGTAGCAAGCATTGCCTGATTAATGATGATGTTAAACCACTATCAAGTAGAATAGCCAACCATTTCTCCAAAGGACATTCAGTTTCAGTGTAACATGGGCAGAAGTAGCAGTTGAGTGATAGATACTGAATGCACACCTAAGAAACAGCTCAAACATATCTGAAACCTTTTACTAAAAGAACACAATGAAGACATTAAAAGGCTGAAAAACTGTAGTCTTTTGTTAAGCAAACGCATGTATCAAAATTTCATAAATGCACACCGGCTATATTGAAAACAACTATTCATGTGCATGTGTGTGTGTTTGTATGAGTTAAAGCAAAGCTTGTATATGCCCAAGTGTTTTTTATATATGTGAGGTTTTTTTTCAGGTTTTCCATTTGAGTTATTATAATAGACGCCTTGTGTCAAACAACTCTGCAAAAGAACAAAGATGTGAAGGGTCCAAAAAGAGAAGATAGTTAAGTAGTTATTTTAAAAGTAAATATATAAACATTCCTTGAATATTTATTGAACGTGCCAGCAAACATCAATCTATATTTAATGTGTAATACAATTGATACACATAATTTAAATAATGCGAGCAGTTTTTATTTTCTCAAACAAAACAAAAATAAGCAAATTCTTAAAATAGCTTCCTGTTCTTACTGTAAAAATGCGGCACATCCAGAGTGTGTTCTTATAATCAGCTTTTTATTTGAGCTACATATATGAAGTAGAAATGCATACGCCCCGGAAATGAGGAATCCATTTGTAATAAAGCTCATCATGAAAACGTTTTAATGAAGTTTTATTTTATCTCCCACAAAGATAAAACACAATGTGTGAAAATCAGTCAGTCTTCTGAGATGCAAACACATTCCACTTAATTTGCATACAAAAACAATCATTTCAAGAAATTTATCTATGAATACAAGACAGGAAACAAGCATTTGTGGGTGAAAAATTATAAACCTTAATCCCATTATTTTGAATGCAGACTGTCAAAAGCGATCTCAAACAATGTAATGGAGTAAATATAGATGTATATAAGACAAGAAAACATTGAATTTTTAGAAAAAGATTAATTTTATGTTTATGGGCAAATGAGGCTATGGTTAATTTAAGAACACACAATTGTCTATAATTTAGTTTCTAAGTTGTAAATGTACAGAAACCTTTAAAAAATACACCTGAATAGCAAATATTATAAAGAAAGACAACTTTTACTTTGGTCAATATCTTTGTATAGGTATGTGTTAGAATTAAAAATCTCTAGTAATACTTAGAGGTCAAGAAAATCTATAATGTTTCAATTCAAATTTACCCTAAGATATTGATAAACCAATCCTTAAGGGAAAAATACTATAATTTTCACATAGTATGTGATCAGTAAATATTTGTTACATAAAAGTTCCCAATAAAATAAGATTTATCTATAACATATACTAAATGCTCCAACATTGGACTTATATGAAAGGACAATTTAATTATCCTTAATTATCAAGAACAGTGCGATCTGCCTGGCATTTGGTCATTTGCCCAGTGGTCTATTGAACTCAGGTACATGACCTAAGTTGGGGGATTTCTTCACAGAACCATCTGTTTCTGATTTTTTCCAGCTTTTTCTGCCTCTTGTGCTCAATTTGCTTTAATATCTCTGCTTGATTTATGTCCTTAAAGTCAATTTAGACAAAATTGTGAAGCAGATAATGTCTCTCCTTGGTATCCTCCCATATCCCCTTTTAATCTCCATGAAACCTTGTAGTTCTATGACCTGTTTCCAAGATATTCATATTCTGTGCAGTCTTAATCCACAGCAGACTGTCTAAAACTTGGCACATTTAACAGTTCCCTAACACCCAGAAATGCAGCTTCAGCAGTCGACTATTAGGTTGGTGTAGAAGTAATTGCAATGTTGCCTTTCTTTACTTTTAATGGCAAAACCGCAATTATTTTTGCAACAACCTAATATTAAGTCAGCATTCTTACTTGCTAGCAACAGACAACCAACATGACTGTTCTAAGCAAAAGGAAAGTTCAGTGAAAGGATACTGACCAAGAGGTCGAATAATTCTTAAGGACCTGGGAGGAGTTGGGTTTTGAGATTGAAAAAAGAGGAAAAAGGGTAGATACAGAGTCTAGGCAAAAACTCACAATAAGTCTAGGATAATTCTAACATAAGCACTTTACACATTTTTATCTGAAACTCGATTGTCAGGCAGTGGCAGTCCTAACATAACGGGGCTGGAGAAGGCCATCATGAAAAACTTTCCATCTTGCCACTTTAGTAGATAAGTCTATTTGTTTATTACAAGACATATGACATGATAATTATACGAAGGAACAGAAATTGGAAATCTCAAAAGAAAGAAAATTCTCTATAATATTCTCTGTGATGGAGTCTTTCTCTGAGTCTGATTTGAGATAGAGCCAAGCCTGCTCCTCAGGTGTCATGTGATCAATACAACTTCCTAAGATATTTTAAGTTATTTTTAACCACATAACTCACATATTCTAGGGTCAATAACAAAAAGGTGGGAAAAATTAGGGGTATTATTGTTTAATTCCTCTTTTAGGACAAGCAAAAAATAACTGATAATAATAGAGAATTTACAGTAAAAAGACATATGACCAAAAAAAAAAAAAACCAAAAAAAACAATTGAATAAATTGTACTCACAGGTCCAATTCTTTGATAGATTCTTGATTCTTCAATTGAAAAATTATCCTTGCAGATCAGATTTCTCAATTGTAACAAAACCCTGTGGGGCAAATGCAAATTTAATTGTTTTAGTGGTTTAATTTTGAGACAATTTTTATTTCATTTTGATTAATAGACATTTATTTCAAGATACACTGCAGTCTATTATTGTGGATACTTCAAACCCACTCTGATTTCATCCATCCTGTATAATAACATTCAGTCTCCTCTTGGTTTCAAAGATGTTCAGGTCAACCATAATAACTGACTTCCATTTTGTGTCGTCTCTTGGTGTGTACACCCAAAATACTGAATGCTGTTGAGAGTGATGGCACACCCAAAACACTGAATGCTAACAGGATGAAATGAAAAATGCAGTGCAAAGCCTTGACAGGAGTGTGTCATGATATGTTGAATTCATATTTGGCCAAATTTGTGTGATCTGATTGACTTGGAAATAATGCTTCCAATTCCCTTTTACTGCATATGTCAGAACAGTTTCCGGTTAACTAATATGATGTTCTGACTTTTTATTTTAGTGTGTTTTAGTACAAATATCCAGGAACAAGCTATTCAGTTAAATACATCTGACAGACACGTTGTTCAATTAATTAAAAAAGAAAGAAAGAAAAAGAAATAAATGGTACGCTGAGCTTTACAAATAATAAAATAGCTCTGAATTAGAGTATAATAAGTTTCCATTTTTATACAACAATATTTGTATAGAATTCTTAAGTATACAATTGTATAGGGTGAAAAGAATGTGAAGAAGCAGGCACTCTCATGAAGAAATAAGTAGACATATAAATTGGCACAGCATTATTGAAGGCTACTAAATAATTCACATCATTTAAAATATACTGAAACCAAACAACTTTTCATTCAAGGAATCTATCAGAAAATAAATCACAGATGTGAGTGTAGATATATTCAAAAGTTTACTACAACATTCTTTGTAAAGAAGAAAAATTTGAACCACTAGCTATCCAACAATTGGGATACTATGTAATTATTAAAAGTGAGATCAGAGATAAAGAAAAACATACAGAATATAATACAAATATTCAATAATTCATAAATTAGGTATGTGATTTGTATTGGTTTTCTAGGGCTGCCTACATCTTAGCGTAATAGAAAGTACCAAAGACTGGGAAGCTTAAAAAACTGTAATTTATTTTCTGACACTTCTGGAGGCTGGAAGTCAGAGATCAAGGTGCTGACAGTGTTGATTCCTTCCGAGGATCATAAAGGAAGTATTTGTTCCCAGCTTCTTCTCTTGGTTTAAAGATGGCCATCTGCTCCCTGTGTCTCCCTACTTTCTTCCCATTGTGTGTGTCTGTGTTCAGATTTCCTATTCTTAAAAAGACACCACTCATATTGAATTAGAGCCCCCTCTACAGAACTTATTTTAAAATCATTTCCTCTGTAAAGACTTTATCTCCAAATACATCCTGAGATACTGGGGATGAGAACTTCAACATATGAATTTTGGAGGGGAAACGAGAACGTAATATGAGTATATATACTTAACTGAGTTTTTAAAAACATTGGTGGGAATATACATGTACATACATATATGTATATATGTGGTGCATGTTTGTGTGTACACATCAACAGAAAAGGAATAGCAGAAATGCATATACAGGCATTTCTGCTGATATGCCATATGTGTGTTTCTGATAAATCATTGTACAAAATTATATGCTAAAAGTAACGGTATAAATGGAAAAATCAGAGCAAGGTCCAATCTGCTTAAATTCTATGAAATCCTGTAATTAAAGCACCAAAAAAACAATAGCACACTAATTAAAAAAAAAATGTTAAATGTTTCCTGGCATTTTACCTAGCATTATAGTGAGTAGATCCCTTGCAGTCTTAAAAATTGAAATCTCATTTCCTCCTTTGACATAAAAATCCTGAAACACATTCACTTTTTTTAATACAGGGATACATCTTTATAATTTTTTTCCTTAGCATTCTTAGCTTTCACAGACTTCTTAATATGAAAGTATAGTATTTTTGAAACCTTAATACCAATCACTACTTCTATAAAAAAAAGCAAATTTTTATGATTTTCAACTTTTTAATCAGTTGTCCTGATATTGTTAAGCCTTTGACAACTTTGACAAACTCTATTAAAAACAAACAAACAAACAAACAAACAAACAAAAAACCACAAGAAACTTTGTTCCTGATATCTTTAAAACATTAGTGTGCTAGAAAATTTGGAGGCATGAGCAAACAAGACTTCCTCTGTATACTATCCTGTTACTTCCTTTTATTGACTAGATAACTTCTGAGTTTCAACTGTAAAACAAAAACAAACAAAAAACATGACTTACAGCAGAAAAGGCAAAACTGCAAGATGTTAAGAATGTTTGTGGAGGAAACTTATGGGTTTTTCCCTTTAGCACCTTTTTCTAAGTTCTTTTCCTCTAAGTACATTGTTATTGTCAGCCTCTCCAAGTTAGAACAGTACCATGACATTTACTTGGATACAGACAGTTGTTCCAACTATATGCATTTGAAATCTAAAACAGTTCAGCCCCCATTCTTGGCATTGTTGGATTTGATGACCTCATTTATTTCCTGTGACTGAACCTAAAAAATATTGTTTCGAGCTCTGTGAATCACAGAAGAGTTTGTCCAATTACATGAGGGGACACAGACTGAAGCCACGTGAGGAAAGGAGGATGAAAGATAGGGAGAGGCCTCTTTGCATTTGAGTGTCTGGCTTCAACTGTTGCTGAGTTCCTGCATTTTCTGACTTTCTTGATGTAAAACACAACACAATTTTCACGTATTTTTTTTCTGTGCTTATGCTGATTCAGATCATATATCTGTCACCTGTAAGTAAAAGAATTCTAACAGATATGTGTAAAATCTGGGTAATGAGATTATGTGCGACTTTGATTTGCCTCATTATACTTTACTTTCACAAATTCTAAAATAAACCTCCTTTTTTTGTATGTAGACAAAACCATTGCTGCTATGAAGAAATACCAAAAACTGAGTAATTTATAAATAAAAGAGGCTTAATTGACTCACAGTTCCTTATGGCTGCGGAGGCCTCAGGAGACTTATAATCATGGCAGAAGGCACCTCTTCACAGGGCAGCAGTGGAGAGAATGAGTGCAGAGCAAAGTGGGGAAAAGCCCTTTATAAAATCATCAGATCTCACGAGAACTCACTATCATGAGAACGGCATGGGAGAACCACCCCCATGATCTAATCACCTCCCACAAGGACCCTGCCCCAACACATGGGGATTAAAATTCAGATTACAATTCAAAATGAGAGATTTGGTGGGGTTCACAGAGCCAGAACATATCAATTGTATTAGTCTGTTTTTATATTGCTATAAAGAACTGACCAAGAGACTGGGTAATTTATAAAGGAAAGAGATTTAATTGTCTCACAGTTCCACATGCCTGGGGAGTTCTCAGGAAACTTACAATCATGGTGGAAGATGAAGGGGAAGCAAGATACCTTCTTCACAAGGCATCAGGAAGAAGAAGTGCCAGAAAAGGAGGGAAGATTCCCTTATAAAACCATCAGATCTTGTGAGAACTCACTCACTGTCATGAGAACAATATGGGAGAAATTACTCCCATGATTCAATTACCTCCACCTGGTCTCTCCCTTGACTTTGAGGATTGTGGGGATTAGGGAATTAAAATTCAAGATGAAAGTTGGATGGGGACACAAAAGCTAATGATATCATAGAACAAACTAACACCATTGCCATCTAAGGTCATGTAGCAACAGGCGCAAAGAAACACCTGTTTTAGTATTCAGGGCTGAGGTGTTTAAAGTGAAATTGATCATGAGGTAACACCAAGCAAAATCAGCTATTGGGGCATTCTGCAAATCACCTAGTCTGGATTCTTCAAAGAGTCAATGTTTCAAGTGTTTTTAAATGTCTGTCAAGTGAGCAACAAAAAGAAGTTCTGTATATTGGCCATTTTGTAATTTGCACGGCTTTTAATAATGCAAAATGTGACTAAAATTTAGACACTATACTACTTTCTTTGGAGTCTTGACAATGTGTGATGTACATGTTACCACTCTTGGTGACATTTATTGTTTCCCACTAGTTTCTTAGGATGCAGATGTCTTTGACTATTTCTCAGTAAAGAGAGCTATGATATGTAATTACATTTCTAATGTTATTCTTACATGTTTTTGAGGAGAGTAATGGTGTAGAATGTTATAAATAGCAGGAAGAGTCTCCCTCCTCCTTCACGCCCACCTCCTCCCCTTTCTTCTCTTAATTTCATGTGCAATGTATATATGGTCATTGATCCAAAGGGTGTCATTATTGATTCAGAGGAATAATGTACTTTTTTAAAGATATATTCATTTGGTTACAGTTTGAATTATAAATAATCCTCCAAAGAGATAAGCTCATTAGAAGATACTAATCTCAAATATAAGAGATGCTGACTTTTTCAAAGTTGTGATTGACAAATAATAATCGTGTATATTTATGAAATAAAATGTGATGTTGGATCTATGCATACATAACAGAAAGATTCAATAAAGTTAATATATTCATTAGCTTGGAGATATTACCAATTCATCTTTTTTTGTGGTTAGAATGTTTAAAACCTATTGAAACAATTTTTTAAAATTCATTGTTATTAACTGTGTTGACCATGTCTTGCAATAGATAACTAAAACTTATTTTTTATTTTTTTTTACAATAGTAAATAAGATTCAGTGACCAAAAATGGATTTAAATATTTTAAAGGAAATGTAATATTTTGTTCAAAACAGGGACAAAGTTTTCCAGTATCCATAAAGATATATTGTTGCCTTAACTGGGCTTCATGTTTAAGAGAAGGTTAAAGTAGGGTGAATGTTCACTTTACTCTCAGATAAAATTCCTCTCATATTTTGATTAAGTATAGATCTTTCTTTTTTAAATTAAAGGCTAATGCAATAGTAATCAAGTATAAATATTAATGACATTTCTGATGTCTTAACATCTATATCCTTATTCTAACTCAGATTCTTTAAGATAATTGAGGGCTTTTAACTAAAGCCTTGATTTGTACACCTAAGGCTATTTGTCACATCAATTCTTATACTGTTTATATAATCATGGTATTTTACTTACTGGTCCATACATTATTTGAAGGCAAAAGCTAGATCAACCTCATATTTATATGTAGTTCAGTGTCTTACCCATTTTTATGTTAAAAACGTGGATTCAAGGAGATTTGAAGTTATTTTCTAGAAGGGATCTGTAGCTTTATTATGTATCCAATACATATTGCTAACACAATATATATGATTAGTAAACCTCTTAGCTGTTGACCCCTCTACTTTTCTCATAAAATATGATATTCAAGGCAAGATACAAAAACAGAAAAAAAAAATACAAGTAAAAGTTTTCCTCACTTACTAACTTACCCTAGTCACGAGCCTGGCTCTACTGTTATCATATTTATTCAGGTCATCCTGTTAGCCTCAATACATAGCGTAGTTTCTAGTGCGCAGTAGATGTCCAATGGCAAGTGCTGCAAACAAATATTTTACATAAACACTTGCTAATAATTTCTTAATATTGACAGTGACATGCACTGATTTATTTTTTATTGAAATCTGTATTTCGGTGTGGTGCAAACACACGTAAGCAACCTGGAAATGTACACCCATTAGAAATAAGTTGTTTAATGCATCCTGGTAATAAAGTGTTTCAGCAAATGTCTGTAGCTGAATCTTTGCCTTTGTAAAATGCTAATTTTACTTACTAAAATACTAAAATGTTTTTGATCATTGTTTTTAACATGTAACTATAAAGATACAGATGTATGACATTTACAGGAATTGAGATACACAAACTAGAAATTACAACAATTATGTTGAAGGATGCCAATTTCTTTGTGCTGAAGATTGACTTGTGAAAGATCCAAAGTATGTTTAAGTTAATTCAGTTGGTCATGTGCAAAAGAATAAAGATGATTGTATTAATCATTAATGAAGGTTGAAAACTGATGAAAGAGTAATGAATATTCTGGAAATCAAAGCTTTGGGAAGTTAGAATATGCTGTAAGAGCCTTATCTTTCACTTAAATTAATATGTCCCTTATACACAAAATAAGAATCTTAATCCCCTTTTGGGTGTTGGATGTTAGTTGAATGTTCAGGTTTCTTCCTTTTCCACTCAAATTTTCCTAAGTTTTCCAAAATCCTTAACACTTTTCCTGATAACTAATGTATAAAACAAGATCTGACCAGGCACGGTGACTCATGCTTGTAATCCCAGCACTTTGGGAAGCCAAGCTGGGTGGATCATGAGGTCAGGAGTTTGAGATCAGCCTTGACAGCATGATGAAACCGTGTCTCTACTAAAAATACAAAAATTAGCTGGGCGTGGTGGCACATGCCTGTAATCCCAGCTACTTGGGAGGCTGAGGCAGGAGAATTGCTTGAACTCAGGAAGTGAAGGTTGCAGTGAGCTGAGATTGTGTCGTTGTACTCCAGCTTGGGTGAAAGAGTGAGGCTCTGCCTCAAAAAAACAAAAAAACAAAAACAAAAACATGCAAGGTAAGTAAGAAATTATAAACTATAATCATTTCCTAATTAAGGGGTATGTATACCTATGACTCTACATGAGGATAAAAGTGGTTGAATGTAGTAGTTTGTTGTTGTTGTTGTTTTCTGAAACTTTCTCCTCTATCAGGAAGATGCTTTAGGGTTTCCTCACCCCCAAAATACTTTGTCATTTTCTGCCATGGCCTCCATAGTTAATGTAGCATAACAAAAAACATATTATGCTACCGTAAAACACAATAATGATGAAAATACCCCAAATGTGTGCAAGTGGTTAACTTAAAATTATTGATTTAGAACCATCTAATTTTAATACAGGGAGAAAGAGAAAACAGAAACATGAACATTTTAGAAAGAGATGTACAAAAACAGAAGTTAGTTAAAAAAAAAAAAAAGGGATAAATTTTGCTTCATTAATCATTTAGTCCAGAGGCTAACCTTACTGCCAGCATATTATTTTCAAAGCAATTGCAATTTAAGATTATTAGTGAGGTTTTAAGAACAGAATTTAGATTAAATATTTTTCTATAAAATTCTGTGACTTGGAGTTGACTGTAGCACATTTTTTTTTCCGAAGATTATTTTACTGGTTAGAATTGTGTGTGCCAGGTCTAATACAAGGACAGCTAATGATATTGTTCAAAGTTTTGCTCTGCTTTACTAACTTTAGGGGACATAAAATGTGTATATCTAATTTCTTCTTTTGAAGAAGAAAAGGGATTAAAACACTTATTTCATGGAAACCTCAACTTACAGAAGCATTGCATTCAGTTTCAATGGGATCCTGCTGATCCGATTAAGAAGTGAAGTTACACAGGTGCATTATCTAGTTCACTTTGAAAGAAAAAGCAACGAACTTGATCAAAACAAATCTCCCCATGGCTGCATTGTCAGACAGGACCACTTTCAGGACACTAACATAAATGTGAATTAGAACTGCTATTTCTCGCAATTGTTAAATGAGTGTCTAATAATGGATATCAGATGTTCTTTCCATTTTCTTCCTAGTCTCACTCTGTTTGTAAGATTCAATGAGATGATCAGTAATTTTTAATACAAACATATCTGGCTTCCTGTTACCACCTGCCTAAGTTAATTCTGCATGTATTTTATACATTCATGGAGAAGTACTAAGTGTTTTCTTCCCAAAGGTACATTATACAAACAATTCAAAAGTATGATTTAAATAATGTCTTTATTTTATCACGAAATAAATTCAATACTCTTCGAGTTGTTGCTGAATAACTCAAGATTATGAACATTTTTTCAATAAAGGGAAAATCAGATTATATAAACAAAGTTTGCTAAGGAAATATTAATCACATTTATATTTGTTTATTCAACTATTAGTTTTTAGTACCGACTATGTGGCCAGTCCATGTTCTGAGTGATTGGCATACAGCAATAGATAAAGGAAAACAAAAATTTCCTACCCTTGTTGTGGTCATATTTTAGTAATGATAGAAAACAACAGACAAATACATAAGTAAAATGTGTGTGTCTGTGTGTGTCTGTGTGTGTGTGCATTTGAGAGAGAGAGAGAGAGGAAGAAAGAGACAGAGAGAGAGAGGTGGCATTTGGTTTTATGGAGAAAATAGAGAGCACAAAGGAATAATAGGGCATAAAATAGGGAGAGAGTGTCATTTTTATATATGATGATAATAAAAGGCTTCACTTATATAGCATTTAATTCAAAACCTAAAAGACATGGGGGAGATGTCCATACTGGTTTTTGTGAGATGAGTATTTCAGACACAGGCAGCAGCAAGTGCCAAAGCACATAGGAACAGGCTGTAGCCAATGGTTGAGACAATCACAGTCAATGAGTTCAGAGAGGTAACAGAGAAACAGATTGTATAGGGCTTTGTGGATCATAGTAAGGATGTTAGCTTCCCTTTGAGTAAGATGGGAAGTTACTGTGGGATTTAAAGCAGCACTGTGGAAAATTTCTCATTCTGGGCCCTATGTCAAGAATAGCTTTTTGGAAAACAGGGTTGTAACCTGGCAGTCCAGTTGCAGCTATAATGAGCCTCCAAATGAGAGATAATTATGGGTTGAACAGGGTGGATGAAATGATAAGTGACCATATTTTTAGCATATAAAACTACGATTTGATGTTAGATAGGGTTTGGTGTAAGAGAAAGAAATTGTGAATGCTGACTCCAAGGTTTTTGATCTTGGTATCTGAAAAATGGGAATTGCATTTCCTGAAATAAAAACTGTAGGAAAAACCAAGTTTTGTCTGGAAATTGGGAGTCTAGTTAGGAAAGCATTAAGATGATTTGCCTGTAGCTATCTAAATGGTAAACTTGAGTAAACCTTTGCTATGCAAGTGTGGAGTTCACAGATATATATGTGTCTGTGTATACACACATATACAAATATAAACTTGAACATGATTAATTTATGGATGATATTTAATGCCTTGGGAATGGATGAGATCACCAAAAGAGTGAGTGTGGAAAATAAAGCAGACAGGTTAGAAGAGTGAAAGTTGGGAGTTGGCACTTCAACATTCAGTGGTTGAGAAGACAGGAGGATGAAATCAAGGAAAGAAACTTAGAAAAGTTAGTCAATGAAGAAGGAAGAATACTACATTGTCTTAATTCTTTTAATTGTATGTATTACATATGTTCTGTATTATATATTACTTATATAATTATATAATATTGTATTTATTGTATAATATAAAATATAATCTTTTGTAATATATAATGTTATAGATATTCAAATACAATATTTTTTGCTGGACACTGTATACAAAAGAAACATGAAAACCGAAACTGATGCTATTTTCTCCTCCTCAGGTTTCCTTTCTTCCCTGTTAGATGACAGAGAGCAATTATCACCTCAATCCAATCAGACATTGATCAAGATCAGGTCTAGGTTTCAGTTTCAGGTACATTTAGCCCACTTACCTTTTCTTTTCTTTTCTTTCTTTTTTTTTTTTTTTTTTTTTTTTTTTTTTTTTTTTTGAGACGGAGCCTCGCTCTGTCGCCCAGTCTGGAGTACAGTGGCCAGATCTCAGCTCCCTGCAAGCTCCGCCTCCCGGGTTCACGCCGTTCTCCTGCCTCAGCCTCCCGAGTAGCTGGGACTACATTAGGTGTCCGCCACCTCGCCCGGCCAGTTTTTTGTATTTTTTTAGTAGAGACGGGGTTTCACCGTGTTAGCCAGGATGGTCTCAATCTCCTGACCTCGTGATCCGCCCGTCTCGGCCTCCCAAAGTACTGGCATTACAGGCTTGAGCCACTGAGCCCGGCCCCCACTATCTTTTCTAATGTCTCCAGGACAAAATGTGTTTTTATTTTTGTTCCAGGTTCTGCCTTTCATGGAATTGTGTCTCCTAAACACCATCAGGCTAGGAGAACTCAGTTTCATTGTCCAGCTCAACACTCCAGCCTTCCATATCATTATCTCAGCACTCAGAAAAGAGCAGGGGGAAAAAAAGTATAAACTTGAAATTCCTCTAGATTATAATCCAGCATATTAGCCTCCATAGCCATCACAAATTTACAGGATTTCTCTACCCCCAAACTAATTATGTTTACCTAGACAAAGCCTGATGCTCAGGCTGCAACCCAATGACTCAAAGGACAGAAAATGTCTGACAATCTCAAGCTTACTTTTAAAAGGGTATGTTTCTCTCTATTTTCATTCATCTGGTATTCTTCACTTCCAGTGTTTTAAAACATGCTAATTTTTAATTCATTGGTTTTTCCTAGTTGTTGCTTTGGAAGTGATTTTCTTTTGCTGGCTGCTAAACTCTACTTGTAAATAGAAGTCTGATTATTGTTTTGCTATGTTCACATTTTTGTAGAATCTGAGCATTTGAAAAAAAACCTAATTTAAAAAAAAGAACTTCATCACAAGTGGTGGGGCAGGCTGTACAGGCGACGTTGAACTGAAGAGCAAGGCAAAGGGATGAGGGAAGAGGATTCTAGCAAGTGCTGGTTGTGTGACTTTAAACAAGTTTTATATGTGCTCCAAGCATCATGCTCTTATCAATGACTCAATAAAGGGAGTTGTAATGGACATTTTTCCTACTCCTTACCTTAATTCCTTCACATTCTGATAAGAGCACTCTCATTTTCCTTGAGGAAAGAAACATTCTAACTCATTCTCAGGTCAGGTAGTTTGTGTGAAATGATCCCACTCTTGACCTTGGGAAGTAGGCATGTGACCTGAAAACCTAATCAGAACTTGTTATCCCCCTAACCCTTAATCAGGGCAAGAGATTGCTGCCAAGGATCCCATGTGACCTATTTTGGTAGCACTCTGGCAATTGAAATAAAAAGACATCTTTTAGTTTATTGTTTGAGAGGACAGAGTGAAAACCTGGAGCTGTTAATACCTCACTGCAACATCCCCCTACTTGCATGATGGGGCACAAGGGAAAACAGAGCCAAGAAACTGAGACAGCCAAGTTCTGATGGCCTCAAATCAGCCACAGGATACAGATGAGCCTGATCTAATGGGAGCCTTCCAGGGTACTACTCCCTTACATCTGCATAGTGGGATCCTTCATTCCTAAAACAGTCTTGAGTAATACAAGATCTTAACAACAGTGACAAGGTAAACAGCTTCTTGTCAGTCATGAAAATGAAATAATCAAACAAATGGAAGTATGGGAAAAGAATACTTACAAATTCTACAAAGATCCTGTATTTTCTTTAAGAAGATAACAATTTTTTTTTGACTGATAAGGCTAAGATTCCTTTATCAAGTCCACACTTTCTTTTGTAGTGTAAGCTGCAAGTTCACTATCAGTGTAAAGATGGAGTGGGAGGAAAAGGAAAAATTCCAAGATCAATCAAATAACTCATTTCCTATTTTGGTTGTTTACTACTAATCCTTGATTTATTAGTCACTAAATCTCTCTTTCACCCATGTTAGTAAGGCACTTGTTCTCAAAAAATGACTATCAATGATATTCATTCATGGCATTAATAACAATATGTGTGATGAGCTTTTACAGAGAAACATGCATAAATTGTAGTTTTGGTTATTTTTGCGTATTGTAAAAAACACTATTATTATTAAAATAAAATACAGATTTAGAGTTCTTAACATTTCTATTTGAAACATTAATAGTAAAGGCAAGTTAGATATAATTAGAAATGATTTTATTTGTATTGTTTTTGCCTCAGAGGTCACATACTGGATCCAGGGATAAAAATTGGAGACACGGGAAGATATTGACTTAATATTCTAACAATTACCACTCTCTGAAAATGAAATAAGCCAAGATAAATTATTTATAGGTTTTCTTTTGCCTTGGAGTCCTGAAATTCTTTAAGCCTGATTTGGATTTGTAAAAGGTGCAAGTTATTTATAAAAATGAAAATGATTCCTTAGAAATATGAACTGTGCAGGGGAGAATTGATACTATAATTGATTAAACTGTGCCAGGTTTTAAATACCTTTTCTTATTGGGAAAAATATTGAAAATAATTGTTAATTCCACTTCTATTGATGAAAACCTGAGGCTTCAAGAAGTAAGATAACTTGTCCAAGACCACTAGATAATAAATCATAGAGCAGGATTATATTATATCTCCAAATCCTGTCTTTCCATTACACAACACTGTTTATTCTATATCACAATGAGACTTCTCAAAAGTTGCAAGTGTTACCTTGGCTTAAGTAAATATTCAGACAGATGCTTGGAGAGTACAGGTTGGAAAAAAATAATAAGAAAATTAGCAGGGGGATAAAATTTATAAACATTTGCAATAAATACAAAGGAAAAATGTAAAATAAATACTTTTTATAAAGTTTATTTTATTTAAAGTACAACACATAGAAAACATAATAATGTACACACACAGTTCACCAGCAAAATCTAATGGAAATAGCCATCTTTCACTCAAGATAGTCCAGGGCTCAGGGAACATGACATCACAAAGTACTAACACAGAACTAATTAGTACTAGTAAATGTCATATTTAACATGTTGGTAACCTATAATGTATTTACAAATATTTTCAGAATATTTACAAATATTTTCAGTATTACTTGCTTCCATATCAAAAAGCCTAAGTCAAGAATTGTACTAAAAGACTTCCAAGATCTTTTTGGTAAATATAATAACTCTTTTTATCATTTCTAGGCTATGAGACAAATTTCTGCCAAGGGTAGTTGCTTTAGTAATGTTGCTTGCATGTTCTGAACAGTGATGTTTCCTGATTCATGGTTGAAAATTATAGATAAGAGTAGAATGTATTATTTATGTACTTCTTCCACAAAAGCAGATCAGATTATACCTAAGAGGTCTGAAAGTACAGTGATTAAGAACTTGGGGTCTAGAAGCAGACTGCCTGAGTTCAAGGGCCCCTGATTGTTATTAGTTGTGCAATGTCAATGAGTTCATTAACTATCTATGCCTCTGTGTCTCTTCTGTGAAAAGTGGATCCAAATATTGCATGTGTGTCTTAATATAAAATTCTTAGAAAATTGCCTGGCACAAAATGAGCTCTATTTGATACCTATTAACCTTAATTATAATAGTCTCTTCTTTTCTGAATAAAAACTATTGACCTATCTTTTCCAGTTGTTATTTTGGTTTCTGTTGTGGGAAGTTAGGGATCCTGAACAGAGGGACCGGATGAAGCCATGGCAGAAGAACATAAATTGTGAAGATTTCATGGACATTTATTAGTTCCCCAAATTAATACTTTTATAATTTCTTATGCCTGTCTTTACTGCAATCTCTGAACATAAATTGTGAAGATTTCATGAACATTTATCAATTCCCCAGTCAATACTCTTGAGATTCCCTATGCCTGTCTTTACTTTAATCTCTTAATCCCATTATGTTCATAAGCTGAGGATGTATGTTGCCTCAGGACCCTGTGATGATTGTGTTAATTGCAAAAATTGTTCGTAAAGCATGTGTGTTTAAACAATATGAAAACTGGGCACCTTGAAAAAAGGACAGGATAACAGTGATGTTCAGTGAACAGGGGAGATAACCATTAGGTCTGGCTTCCTGAGAGCTGGGCGGAACAGAGCCATATTTCTCTTCTTTCCAAAGCAAATAGGAGAAATATCACTAAATTATTTTTCTCAGCATGGAACAGCCCTGAGAAAGAGAAAGCATTCCTATGGGGGAGGCCTCTAAAATGGCCACTCTGGGAATGTCTGTCTTTTACTGTTGTGGATAAGGGGTGAAATAAGCCCTGGTCTCACGTAGCACTCCCAGGCTCATTAGGATAAGGAAATTCCCACCTAATAAATTTTTGTCAGATCGGTTGTCTGCTCTCTAATCCTGTCTCCTGATGAGATGTTATCAATGACAATGTGTGCCCAAAACTTCATTAACAATTTTAATTTTGCCCCAGTCCTGTGATCTTGCCCTGCCTCCATTTACCTTGTAATATTTTATTACCTTGTGAAGCATGTAATCTCTGTGACCCACACCCTATTCACACACTCCCTCCCCTTTGAAAATCACTAATAAAAACTTGATGGTTTTGCGGCTTAGGGGGCATCACAGAACCTGCCAACGTGTGATGTCTCCCCCGGACACCCAGCTTTAAAATTTCTTTCTTTTGTACTCTTTCCCTTTATTTCTCAAACCAGCCAACACTTAGGGAAATAGATAAGAACCTATGTGAATTAACATTGAATTATTGGGGATGGGTTCCCCTGATAGTTTCATTGGAAAGAAAATAATCAGAAATCTATTGTGCACAAATAACTTTTAATTTTAAGATTTTATCACCTTTTCAGAGTAGCAAAATACTTCAATATAACTGTTATACTTGGTTCAGAAAAAAACATATTTTCAATGTATTTATTCAAGTAGGGCAATTATATTCTAAATGTAATCTCTCTTTCTCTAAAAGAAAATCCTTTAAATGAATAGTGAAGCAATAAGAGGCACCAACAAAGTTATAAAAGGATTGACACTGCCTAAAATTTATGAGAGATAGACATATGCAAATGAACTATTTATCAAGTTTATCATTCATATAGTTTCAGAAAACTACAAAGAAAAACTATGCACCTATATACGGAAAGGCCAAGAGGAGAAAGGAGAAATTTACCTTAAGTATTTCTGCTAAATATATGTAATCTCAATTTTGTAAATAAAATGCAAGTGGCACATAAGCAATTGTAACTGCTGATAGGACAAAGGCATTTGGTTTTGTCAATCTGTTTACAAATTGGAATCAATATATTTTTAAGTAACTGATCCGCATCATGGCTACATAGTTTTCCTGATAAATGGCACCACATTACTTAAATTTGTAAATGTGTAGAAATATCTCCTGACAATAAAAAAAAAATAATTGTAGTGGTCACAGAGTCATTTAGAAATGAAAACCATATATGCTACAAAGCAGTTTAAGTTCTGCAAAATAGGCATACTGAGAATTGGTAAGCTTACATTTTAAATATATTTTGTCTATTTATGGATTCTGTGATTTAATGAATAATTCCTACATGAATTAATCTACCTATTATGAAGAAACTAAGCATTTCTACTAAGGCATAAAACCAAAATTTAGGATAATATAGTCTAAAAAATTTAGACGATGTAATCAAAGAATGGTATGCCTTAATTAAGAAAGGTCACACTGTTTGATTGATGTGTCAGGTTCAGGATGGATGCACACGAAGTGGTCAGATCAAACAGAGAGATAGTAGCAGCCAGGTCATTTGGACCAGAGTCAGCTCCTGAGGGGATAACAGATGTTGAAGCCAGATTACCCTCCTAGGTAATCTGTCCTTCTTGCCTTATCTAGTTTGTGAACTCCAAGTTATTTTCGAATTTAAGCTGTGGTTTTAATATTTTGTGCATCTTTACTTGTCTGCCCCAGAGGGTAGGTATTAGCTCCTGCTTCATGATCTCCTAGTACTCTGACTTTGCTACTATTATCACATTTTATTATGCCTTATAACCCTGAACTGTAATTTTTAATTACCATATAAATTTCATCCCTATTGCAAACCACTATAATACTGGGATACTGTTTTATTCATCTTTTAATCGACATAAATTAGCATAGTTTCTAATATATAATATCCATTTCATGCATACTTTGTTGACCTGAATAAAAAGTTTAAACTTAGTTTAAAATGTATAGCTCATAGTTTGTCTCTATCTCTGTGTTAAGAACAACATTGATGTTGAAGCCTCTTCACATCCCTGTAGGCATTTTTCTTATCCTACTTATGTCCTTTGTCCTGTTCCTCTTGTTCCCTGTGTTATTCCCAGGGCTCTTTTTAGAATCCCAGCATTCATTAATCATTTTTTTGTACACATTATTATTAATATCTACAATTTTTCAAGATTTTTCTACAATCTCTCCTTCCTGTGCTCTTATAAAGTACTTCTTACAGAATAAATAGATCAGAAGAGAATGATGGTTTCCTCCTACAAGCAAAATAGTATATAACTCTAGTTATCTTGCTAGCACTTTAGTGATTAATCATACTTTAAAATACCTTGACAAAAACTTTAAATGTACTTAAGTTTTAAAACACAGTAGCTAACTTTTAAGAAATGTTTTAAACTGTATAAAGAAGTGCCTTACTCCACCTCTGTAGAAAGCACCAAACTTATATCGTCATTTTTTGACATAGGGATCACAGGATAGAATAAGAAAACAAATCTTGTCCCTGTATTCTCACCTGCGCACTTCTGTGTTCCATCATTAGGTCAAAATGAAGTCCACAAAAGGGTTTGGAATTCAGTCATGCAATCTCGAATACCTAAATGCATTACTCTGTAAAAACAAATCTGTCTTTCAGAGGGTGACTCACATTAACCACGCATACAAAGTCTGATTGTTTATATCACATTAAAATGAATAATGTCACAAGAAAAAAATAAACTATCATGTGAAGAAGAGTATCTTTACTCATAGAACAATCACGTTTATCTTACTACAACATATTTAAAGTATTGAAAAGGAAATAAACATGTAACAGTGTAAACTATTCTAAGTCAGTATTTTCTCCCTTATTTCTTACTCAAGCAGAAACTGCAAATTTTAGCATATCTTCAAACATAAATCTTCAAGAAAGAGATGCTACTGTTAGCCAAATCCCTCACCTCAGTTTGGATTTTTGATTTGTTAGTCTTCTACTGTGTTATTTGTTTAGTGTACTAGTACATCTCTTTTAGAGGATTTAGAACAGACTGCTTTGTTACTTTTATATTCTATCTTTCAGAGTAGGCTTTTCTATGTTACATTTCAATATTATTTGGACTAGGGTAACATGTAATATTTTCCCATATTGCCACATAGAAGTTTCAATAGTCAATGTGAAATGCATATCTTTACAAGTTATTGGGAATGTGAAAAGGAGGCAAGAAAGTAAGAAACAATTATTGCTTACTTGTTCCACACACTTTGAAAATATCACACAAATCTTCAAAGTAATCCTTTAAGATGTATTTATTGTTTCCCTTTTACAAATGAATGGAGTCTCATACGTTTTGTATCACTTGCCCAGGTCACATGTTAAACCAGGATATAAACCTAGATCAAACTCCAAAGAGACCTCTCCAGTATATCCTGTGTCCAATAACCAGAGCAGCTTAAATGTGAGCAATTCATTATTGTGACAAAAAAAGAGTACTAAACCCAGAATATTAATCTTCTATGCATTTAATGATGTGCATAATTGCTACTGTTTTGTTTGATAATTAAGATGTAAGTACTAAACAGAAGGGTAAATAGTTGTTAATTAATATTTAAAAGTCAAGTATTTTCGAATCAGAACAAAGAAAAATGTCATAACAAGAAGGTATTTTAATGCCTTACTTAAGCTAACTCGAATCCCTTTAATGCTCTATTGAACACCTTCCTCTTCTTAAGTACAACATATAGCACTAGAGTGACCTCCAAATCCTCTCTTTATCTTAGAAAAATAAAGTTCGCTACTTCTAAAATACTTTACCTGCAATGGCAAAAATCTAAAAGTGAGCGATGCACATAGATCAATTAAATAGAAAAATAACTATTTTAGGTGAAAATGTTAAGGGAATAAATTATAGATTTGTCGGAATTTGAACTTATGCCTTATGAAAAACAGAAGATGAAAAGACCAAGACAAAGAAAAGAAAATCAGGCTCTTTTTGGCAGATTAAATTGAATGTGCAAAAGGCAAATGTAGAAAAACATAAGGCTTTTTACAGGCAATTACACTAGTTTGGATGGCATTAGTTTGCATAGAGATTTGTGGTATATAAAAAAAGAAGAAAAGGTTGGGAACAGAAAAGAAAGGCCTTAAAATGCATAAAATCTGTGCATATTTTTCAGAGTCCTTGTGATAGATAGGATCCTAAGATAACCCACAAATCGCCTGCACCTAGTATAATTTACCTTCTACTGGCTATTGAATCATACACTAATGTAAACGCTGCTGTGAAGGGATTTTTGCCAAGGCGATTAAGATCTCAAGGTAATTCACTTTAAAATCCTGGATGGGTTTGACTTAGGTGAATTTTTAAGAGGAACTGGGACCTTCTAGAAGTTAGATTTGAAGCATAAGAGAGATTTGACATGACAGAAGCTCTCTCTTCCTGGCTGTGAAGATGAAGGGGGTCACATGGCAAGGAATGTGGAACAGCCTCAAGGACCTTATAAGGCCCACAGTTAACATCCAGCAAGGAAACAGGCGCCTCTGCCTACACAGCAAGGAAATTAAGTCTGCCACATTCACCTGAGTTTGAAAGAGGACTCTGAGCTCCAGATGAGAATGCAGCATTGACGCCTTAATTTCAGCCTTGTAAGAAATTAAGCAGAACAGTTAGTCATGCAGTGTCTGAATTTCTGAGTGACAGAACTGACAGAGAATAAATAGGTACTGTTTTAAGCAGCTAAATTTGTAGTAATGTGCTATGAAGCAATATAAAACTAATACAGCCCAATAGTAAAGCATCCTTGCCTCTAGTTTTACTTTTCTCTTTTTGTCTTATTACATAGCATTAGTACATATTTGTCATGTATCTTTATTTTTATAAAACAATTTATTTGCAATTTAATATTTGATTATTCTTTAAAAGGGTTATTAATTAAATTAATAATTATTAATTGGAAATACAAATAAGCCATCCAAAGTAAGCTGCTTGCTATAAGAAATTTTGAAAGTTTAAATAGACTAAAAGTTATTAGGCAAATAGCATGGAAATGTTCTAAGTAGTCTGACAAAACAATTTCTAAATTAAACGATTTGATCAGCAGTAACATAATAGATATTTGTTATTCACCATCTCTTTTAACATCCTATTTCAGAAGAAAGCAAACACTAACTTTTTTTTTAATATTCTCATCTGATCTTGTATTGTGCACATTTTAATTAAAATGAGCACTGGCCAGATAACGTACAAAAAAAGAATAATAAAATTCTGATTGGTGTATGAGTCGATTCTTTAAAAATTGTAAATATCATTTGAAAACTTTTTTCTCTTTAATACAAAAAACAGAAATAATCAATCTTACAATTATAATTTAAACAGAAAGGGAGGATATTTACCACATGCACAATTACATGAAAGTGTAAGACATGAAAATAGTGCCTCAAATGAATGAACTAAAGAGATTGTTGAAAATGATTAAGATATAAAACAAATAAATAAATATGCATACACACATATATTTACAGTCATCCCTCAGTATCTGTCGGGAATTGTTTCCAGGAACTTCTGCAGTTATCAAAATCCAAGAATGCTCGAGTTGCTTATATAAAATGGAATAGTATCTGCATATAACCTGTGCACATCTTCTTGTATACTTTATAATAGATTACTCATAATACCTAAGGCAGTGTAAATACTATTTAAATAGTTGTTATAGTGTATTGCTTAAGGAATGATAAGTAAAAAAAAAAAAAGTCTGTATGTGTTCAGAACAGATGCAGTTTTTTCCCAAATATTTTTGATCCATGACTGGTTGAATCAACAAATGTGGAACCTGTAGGTGTGGAGGGCCAACTGTGTAAGTACACACACACAAATACACACATTAAAGAATGGGAAAAAAGTAGCTGAATTGTAAAAAGAATGTTATTTTAAATGAAGTAAAATTTAAATAATATAAACATGTAAAACTTACTACTTTTTCTTTACTTCCCCTTTCATTGCATTAAAATAACAGTAATAACTATAGAAATATTTAACATTTTAGTTGGTGATAAGGGGAGACATTTAAAATGGTAGCATTACTTTCTAAACCTCACTCTAAGATTTCTCATGTCATTTCCAATTTTCACACTGTGATAGTTTGTTTCCACACTGCTCTAAAAAACTTCCCTGATACTAGGTAATTTACACAGGAAAGATGTTTAATTGACTCACAATTCCATATGACTGGGGAGGCCTCAGGAAACTTACAATCATGATGGAAGGGGAAGCAGGAACCTTCTTCACAAGGCCTCAGGGGAGAATAAGAGAGAGCACAGGAAAAACTGCCACTTTCAAAATCATCAGATCTCATGAGATTCAGTTACTATCACGAGAACAGCATGGGGGAAACCACCCCCATAATCTAATCCCCAATGTAATTGGGGATTACAATTACCATATCAACACTGTTAAGGAGAAAAGTGATCCAGCAGAAAAAAAAAAACACAATACACTTTGTGAAATTTTTGGGTATCAAATGCTTCCTAACAAAACAAATATTTTTATTTAGTAATAATATTTTTTAAATTTTTGGATATCAGTGCATGTTTCTTCAGATAAGTAAATTCTGATCTTAGCTTCAATTTATATTTTATCTGTTTCCAGCCACAATTTTGAAGTTCTTGAGTTATTTCCCAGTGGTAACCAAAACACAGTAATTCATCTTTAGAAGTTCCACTCCTGCCGTATAAAAATCCTCCAAAATGTCTTGGGATTCCCCAGATGAATATTGCAGGCATGTTTATGAAACAGTTCTACAGGTGACAATGTTACAGGCGACTATGTTACAAATGACATTTCTTCCTGTCCTTTTTTGTCTCACTGAGGATTTGCCAACTGTGGGTGTGTGTGTGGAACTGGCCTCACTGGGCATGCCACAAGTGCAGTCACACAGGATTCAAAATAGAGAGATGGCCCCATATTTGGGCTTTAATGTCCTGTGATTACTGTCTTGGGATTCTTAATATTTTTACCTTTGAATTTGTGTTTTGTCAGTTTTGTAATGGGACAATCAGAGATGTGCTAGGAGCTAGGAGCTTAAAATTACATGTGGTTCCACATGAGTCTCAGAAAGGCCCTCCACACAGTGTCAGCAGGGAGCCTCAGACACTTGTGAGAGTCTACACTCACCCACTGAGTGTATCATGTGCCTAAAGGAACACCACATCAAATTGCAAATTAAAAAGAGAGAGAGAGAGAGAAGTCAAAAGAGCCAGAGGCTGCTAGAAAAAGGATAACACTTTTTTCTGTTTATGAAACAAGATCCCACATTTTTATTTGTTCTAGGTACTCTAACTTATGTAGCTGGACCGACATGCACCCTGCAGAACTAGAGCTGTCCTCTTGATGTCCCTAAGTATCTATAGCTCCTGGTTACAGGTATTCACCAGGAGCTGCCTGCTGATGCTCAGACAACAGGAGGTCTCACAACACTGTCAAATCATCTATAAATTTTTGTCCAAATGTATTAGTAATTATAAGTGCAAAGAGATTAAATGCCCCAGTTACTAATAAACAAAATCATCTACAATTGCTAGAACTGTTGCATTGTCTTCAAGATGTAAGTAATTCATTTACTTTAGTATTTGCTGTTTTCTTGCTGTACCTTAAACTAAAAGTCAGAGATGAACTTATGGAAATAGAGCCAGAGCTCAATCTCTTTACCCATTTTGCTGAGTCTTTTATTAATTTTGAATTACCAAATGGCATCTGAATTCCCTTCTCTGTTAATGTCAGTTTTTTACAGAAGGCTGCTTTTTATGCAAATATAAACTTAGGATAGTGGTTCCCCTGTAATGTTTTCTATGGCAAGACTCACATAATTTCTAGTGTGATTAGGATTTAGGGTTAAAGAACAAACTAGCTTAATCAACAGGGATTACTTAACAGAACACCTTAGGGCATCATGATCCAATTGTGCATTACTTTTATCAACTGTAGAGAGGCTTCAAATCCTAAGATAATTGAGGTCAACACATTAATTTTTAGATGAAAAACTTGGGCCCAAAAGGCTTAATCAAACATTTACTAGGGTCTAAGTGCAAACTGTTTTCTTTAAATAATACAAATCATTTAAGAAAATGGAAAACATTAAATGTCATGTTCTATAAATATGATAGGAAATAAGAACTAAATTGATGTTAACATTTAAAAAAAATTCCTAATCATGGAAAATATCAAGAATCCAAATGAAAGAGGTCTGCTTTAATGTTGATAAAATTGTATCTTACAGAAAGGGTTCTAAGGTATTTTCCAAGAAGCTCTCATACAAACATCATCACACCGAGAAAAAATACCATACCAATAACTAAAATAAAAAAATACCAATAACTAAACCCGGATCAAATTTTGTCCATTTTCTCTTATTGCTTCCAGATTCAAAGTTATTACAACGATTTAATTTTCACAGCTGTAAATTTTGGAATTTCTCACTTATTGCTCTAATCTTAGGACTCTCTTTACAAAATTATTGCCTCACACACGGAAATTACTTGCCTACATTGGATATCTTGGATTTATTGCTTTTTCTTCCTTCTACTGATGTTCAACTTTGTGTTTCTGACTCATCATTGCAATCTTGCACCAGTCCAAATCCAGAGCTGAGAAATGATCATATTATGTACTTACTGAATGCTGATTCAGCATGAGGCCACTAATTAGTTTCTGTTCAATTCCAGTAGTCACAACACACCCTACAATTTCTATATTTAATACACAGCTTGCTTATTCATATGTGAACCACTAGTATTAGGAAATAATGATTTATTTCAACAACTATTTCTTCTCCATCTGCTATGGGCTAGATACAATGCCAGGTGATGAGGAATCACATCATGAATAACAGATGGTTCTATGCATTGAGAATCTTTTGGTCTTCACAGTCCACATAAGACATGCCTGCTTTGACAGAATTATACCTCTTTATTATCTCTATACCACGCAAATCAGAGCAAAGAGTAGGAAGGATATGAGATGAAGAAGAGATGGGCTCAAAAGAAAAAAGGTAAAATTTGCCTTGTAAACTTCCTACTCCTCATGTCCTGGTATTGTCTATCTCTGCCTGGATTGATTCTGTCTATCCATATATGTGTTGTCCAATATTGTGTGCACATTAGCTGAACTTGCCCTTGTCTTCTGCAAACTAAGGTTTCAAAATTATCTTCTTCTGTTCCTACAAACTTCCCTTCCCTTCTCCTGAGTGTTACAGCTGTATATTGACCTGGATATAGTATAGATAGTAGGATAAGAAAAGAAATGATAACTTTTTATTATTAATATTAAGCACCATATTTAGCATTCTAAAAAATGTTTCTTGTACAAAAAATGTAAACATATAAAAGTATAAGAGGAGTAAGTTAAAGTAGTAAGATATCTCCCCCAGCACACACATTTTTTAAAAATAAATGAAAAGAACATGAAACATGTAATTTGTCAGTACTATGTTGAAATCCAACTTTTGCCACTTATGATCTGTGTAATATTTAGGCAAAGTATGCAACTTTACTTGAGCTTCAGTTTTCCTATCATCTCTAAAACAAAGATGGATAATAAATTACTTCATAAATTAGAGATCCATTTCATAGAATTGAAATAAGCAAAGTTTCTAGGGGAGTACCTGGAGCTCACATAGCAGACAATCCATAAATGTCATTTCCCTCCTTTTCAAGTTAAAATAACAATGTAACTTACATACAAGATAAAAGTTTGAATCTATTTTGTTGTTATAAACCTTTACTTATAAGTACTTATTATTATGGTATCTATCTATAAAACATGCATAAAATCTTGTATAATAGTTGTAATTTGCAGATGATAAACTGTGTAAGTGCCCAATTTCCTCATGTGTTATTAAATAAATCACATGAAGAAATCTGGAAAGTATTATAATCATAATGTTGAAGAAACTGAGATCAAGAAAGGTTAAGTGACTTGCTTGGGATCACATTATAATTAATAACCAAGTTAATGTAGGTCTTTATAGACTCCCTTATGTGCTCTTTTACCACACTGTGCTGACAACATCAGGACTGGAAGCCCTGCCACTCAGCTTTCTATCTCCACATGCTCTCCATCTGGCTGACTCTAGATAAAGAGGCTCCATGCAATCGTTGCTTTTGAGGCATTCACAGTTTCAGTTATGGTTGTCTTTCTACGTTTTAAATCTCCTGTAGTTGGGATTTTTTCTGGTTGTATATTTTATCATAGATACTTGTTTTAGTCTGTTTGTGTTGTTATAAAGGGGAACCTGGGGCTGGGTAATTTATAAAGAAAAGAGTTGTATTTGGTTCATGGCTCTGCAGGCTGTACAAGAAACATGGCATCAGCATCTGCTTCTGTTGCAGGACTCAGTCTGCTTCCATTCATGGTGGAAGGTGAAGTGGAACTGGTGTGTGTGGGTCACATGGAGAAAGAAATGATAGAGTAAGAGGTGCCAGGCTCTTCTCAACAACTAGTTCTAATGGGCGAGAACTTAGCAAACCATTCACGACAGATCCACATCCATGATACAAACTCCTTTTACCAAGCCCCACCTACAACACCGAGGATCAGATTCAACGCAAAACTTGGTAGGGCCAAACAAACCATATCCCAATCATAGCAAGATTCCTTTCTAGAGGGTCTTCTATAATTTGACTCTAAGCTCAAATTTCAGTAAGATCCACAGACAGCAGACAAAATCGAGAACAGGCAATTGTGTCAATCCATCCTTCTGAGTGTGATTGTTTAAAGAATAGTCATGTAATGTAATTATGACCAATGAGATATTAGAGAAAATTAACTTGAAGGTTTTCTCAGAAATTGTCCACTCTCTTAATAAAGAACAAAAAGATAGGCTATTCTCTTTTTCTGCATCCAGATAACACCATCTATATCTACACCTGGATCCACAACAAATCATTAGCCTTACACCGTGAATGGTAGAAGAACGAGAGGGATGGATTTAACAGCAATGTTAATTGAATGAATAAACTGAATCTTGAAGCACCATATCCATGGAATTTGTAAGGTTAGATAATGAACACCTTTATTGGTTAGTCATTTTTAAATAGGTTTTGCCATTAGCTGCAGTCATGAGCACCACAACTGATATGGTTGAGATAAGCCTAGGACACCCTGATTTCTTGTCTAGTGTCTTTCAAAGTTTAGATCCTATCACTTTGCACTTTATAAATATATACAATTATAACTTGCCAACTTACAATAAAATTTAAATATATATACATATATATATATATATATATATATATATATATATATATATGTAGATAGATCACATCATGCTTGGGAAAATTCACCAACTCATATTAAGATGAATTTTTAGATTTTATTACTCTAAGGAAACCTCTTTTGAACAATTTAGGGAAAAGAAGTACTTTTCATTCTAAAACATGTTTTTTTCTTAATCAATCAATCCTCTACACTGCAGCCAGAATGATAAGACATAAACTAAATCTCTTCAACTTACTTAAAATTCATATGAGACTCTTTAAACCTACTGCTTACAGCAGTGTCTCACCCATGGCTGAATATTTTAATAACTTGTGGAAAATTTTAGAAATAATGATGTCTGAATCCCCACACTACCTGCCAGAGATTCTGACATACTAAGTATGGGTGTGTCCTGAGCATCACAATGTAAATAGGTAGCCAGAGTTGAAAATTCCTCCCCTAGAGATTAATTTAATTGGTTTGGAGTGGGACCTTTAAGGTACATGTTTTTGTTTTAATTTCATAGATGATTACAGTGTTTCCAGGATTGAAAACTCGGGTTATGTACAAGGTACAAATTCTTTAACATAGGGTGCAATACATGTTATTATCTCTCTCCTAAACAAGGACTCCTGCTTCCTTATATGTTTCAGTCACATTACATCAATTAGAATTTTGTTCCACTTCATATAACAGAAGAACCCCAAACTGGTGTCTTAAACCAAAAAGAAATATATCTGTCTTTTTTTTTAAGCTTTAAGGTATACATTGATTGCTCCAAGGTATTATCAGAGCCCTACACAACCCTTTATTTTACACTTCATTGACTAGAAATTAATCATATGGACAAAAGCAGCCAAAAGGGAAGCTGACCACATTGCCCTTACAAACAAAATCTATGCTGTAAAGTGAATATGAAATAGAGAACAATTATTGGTTAGCAACCATCTCCCCATACCAAATGACATGAAATTTTCCCAAATGCATCATGCTGCATCTTTTTCTATATGCCTTTATAAAACTGCCAAGTAACTAAATCACCTTTCAAGTCTCAACCCAACTATCAGATTAGCTACAAGACGCATTGCTCCACCCACACTACTTCATGTAAAATTCATTACTCCCTCCTCTTCTTTAAACAGACTGTTACCTTACTACCTAAGAACTTGTATTGCACTTACTTGGTTATGTAAGGCTCTCTCCTTATAGAATTATTAGCTCCTTGAAGGAAAAGATAAGTTTATGAAATGAATATCTTGTAGCATCTGAGGACGTAGTACAGAATAGTAAATAAGAGCAGAGGCCTCCTACTTGAACGCAACCCCTGGCTCTGCAATATATTTTCTGTGTGTAAAATGCAAAGAAGTTATATAATCTGTCATTACCTCAGTTTTACTCTCTGTAACTCTACATTTGGGTAAAATAAAAATAGCACCTATTTGATAAAGTTTTTATAAGGGTAAAGTGAGCTAATAAACAAAAAAATAACATTTAAAATAGTCCCTAGAAAATTTTAAGTACTATAGAAGTAGTAGCTTGTCAATTCATTGCCTAACACAAAAGAATGGCATATTTATTAAATGAATTCATGGTCCATATAAGTTGATTAGGGGTTTTTAAATTATGAATAGATTTATGTGGGAGGGTCACAGAAGCATGAGATATTATCTTTACAATATAGAATCAGAAAATATAGTTGAAATAAAAATAATAACATCTGATGTGGTACTTTATATAACACCTCAAATCCATGAAGCACATTATGAATGATACAATTCGGAGGAAGTAAAGTTTATTGATGGACAGAATAAAAATGCGGAGCTTCATGAAGGAGGTGGAGTTTGAGGTGAACGTTAAAGGATTCACCAAGTATATGCTTGAGGAAAGCCTGTAAAGACGTTACATAAACGACAGTGTGGTCTGTTTTTGGGACAATCAGAGTTATCTGACTGAAACAGATATTTCAGTTTGAGACATAGAGCTTTAAAGAACAATAATAATAATTTTATAGCATTTATTGCATCTTAACAATATTTTAGGTACTGTGTTAAATGTTTTATTGCTAGTTTAAAGGAAAAATGTAGATAGATACCGTCAAAAAAAAGAATTCTAAAGAGCATCAGAATAATATAGATTTGGTGCAGGCAAGAAATTTTACCATTAACTTAGTGTATAAAAAGATTATGATGTGCTGATATAGTAGAACAATCGAAGAAAGGATAGTGTAAGACCAAGAAGGATAACAAAGGTAGAAGATATTTCATAAAATGCATGAAAACAGATAGCATACCAGTTGCATCTATGAAAGAGCATTATCTCCCCATGTAGACAAATTCTTAAAATACAGCTGAGCTAAAATATCTTTTCAAAGTACATTATCTGGGGAAAATAAGATATCTACTTGAACAACATATTTGCATTTGTACTTTTAATTAACATGCTATGACATTATTTACTTTGAGATTATGAAGCTGGCAAACATTTTTTTCTCATGTTGCTAAATCTCTGAAGATTTATCTGCATTGATCAGGAAGTTCACAATGAAAAAAAAAAAATTGTAAGAAGAGTTTCCAGTCAAGCTATCTCAGTATCAAAATATTTTTTGTTTAATCTTGTGCTTCAACATTTTGTTGTATTCCTTGTCTTTATATAAAACTACAACCTATTCTGGAGGTATTTGTTTTTCCAGTTTACTGAAGTCTCTGTACTGGATAGTACCATTTCAGCTGTAAGAGATACTTCGAGTTACATCAGCGAGATGGTTAAAACAGGAAGCTCCAGGCCCTCTTTCTTTTCATGAATACACAAATTCAGCAACATTCCATAGACCAATTTCCTTTGTGAGACATCCAAAAACCAGATAAGAGACTTCTGCATCCAAAACCAACATTTAACTAGCTGTATCAAAACAGAAGAAAAATTCGTGGCACCCTTTGGCCAAAGTCACTTTCGTGGGAAAAAAAGATGTACAATTCAGAGGAACTCAGGTCCTGGCTTTTTCCTGGGGAAGAATAGTGGAAGGTTAGAATATGCATCCAATGTTCTGAGTTTTTGAGGGCGCTGTACAAGGTATTGTCTTCTGTTCAACCTGCTGCAAAGCACTGACATAACCTGGCATTCTTCAGATGCCTGGAGAACACTGAGAGCAACAACAACAAATAAAGTTGTTCAGCAACTTACTGTTCCATAGAATATTCAGTACAGGGGCGGAGCAAGATGGCCAAATAGGAACAGCTCCAGTCTCCAACTCTCAGCGCGAGTGACACAGAAGACAGGTGATTTCTGCATTTTCAACTGAGGTACTGGGTTTATCTCACTAGGGAGTGCCTGACAATCAGTGCTGGTCAGCTGCTGCAGCCCGACCAGCGAGAGCTGAAGCAGGGCGAGGCATCCCCTCACCTGGGAAGCGCAAGGGGGAAGGGAATCCCTTTTCCTAGCCAGGGGAACTGAGACTCACAACACCTGGAAAATCGGGTAACTCCCACCCCAATACTGCACTCTACCAAGGATCTTAGCAAACGGGCACACCAGGAGACTATATCCCACACCTGGCTGGGAGGATTCCAAGCCCACGGAGCCTCCCTCATTGCTAGCACAGCTCCCGGCAAGGCAGCAGGGAGGCTGGGGGAGGGGCGCCCACCATTGCAGGCTTAAGTAGATAAACAAAGAAGCTGGGAAGCTCCAACTGGGTGGAGCTCACAGCAGCTCAAGGAGGCCTGCCTGTCTCTGTAGACTCCACCTCTGGGGACAGGGCACAGCTAAACAACAACAACAACAACAAAAAGCAGCTGAAACCTCTGCAGACACAAACGACTCTGTCTGACAGCTTTGAAGAGAGCAGTAGATCTCCCAACACGGAGGTTGAGATCTGAGAACGGACAGACTGCCTGCTCAAGTCAGTCCCTGACCCCTGAGTAGCCTAACTGGGAGACATCCTCCACTAGGGGCAAACCAACACCCCACCCTCACACAGTGGAGTACACCCGTGAGAGGAAGCTTCCAAAGCAGGAATCAGACAGGTACACTCGCTGTTCAGCAATATTCTATCTTCTGCAGCCTCTGCTGCTGATACCCAGGCAAACAGGGTCTGGAGTGGACCTCAGGCAATCTCCAACAGACCTACAGCTGAGGGTCCTGACTGTTAGAAGGAAAACTAACAAACAGGAAGGACACCCACACCAAAACCCCATCAGTACGTCACCATCATCAAAGACCAGAGGCAGATAAAACCACAAAGATGGGGAAAAAGCAGGGCAGAAAAGCTGGAAATTCAAAAAATAAGAGTGCATCGCCCCCTGCAAAGGAACGCAGCTCATCGCCAGCAACGGATCAAAGCTGGACGGAGAATGACTTTGACAAGATGAGAGAAGAAGGCTCCAGTCCATCAAACTTCTCAGAGCTAAAGGAGGAATTACGTACCCAGTGCAAAGAAACTAAAAATCTTGAAAAAAGAGTGGAAGAATTGATAACTAGAATAATTAATGCAGAGAAGGCCATAAAGGAATGGACAGAGATGAAAACCATGACACGAGAAATACGTGACAAATGCACAAGCTTCAGTAACCGACCCAATCAACTGGAAGAAAGAGTATCAGCGATTGAGGATCAAATGAATGAAATGAAGTGAGAAGATGAACCTAAAGAAAAAAGAAGAAAAAGAAATGAACAAAGCCTGCAAGAAGTATGGGATTATGTAAAAAGACCAAATCTACATCTGATTGGGGTGCCTGAAAGTGAGGGGGAAAATGGAACCAAGTTGGAAAACACTCTTCAGGATATCATCCAGGAGAACTTCCCCAACCTAGTAGGGCAGGCCAATATTCAAATCCAGGAAATACAGAGAACACCACAAAGATACTCCTCGAGAAGAGCAACTCCAAGACACATAATTGCCAGATTCATCAAAGTTGAAATGAAGGAAAAAATCTTAAGGGCAGCCACAGAGAAAGGTCGGGTTACCCAAAAAGGGAAGCCCATCAGACTAACAGCAGATCTCTCACCAGAAACTCTACAAGCCAGAAGAGTGGGGGCCAATATTTAACATTCTTAAAGAAAATAATTTTAAACCCAGAATCTCATATCCAGCCAAACTAAGTTTCATAAGTGAAGGAGAAATAAAATCCTTTACAGATAAGCAAATGCTTAGAGATTTTGTCACCACCAGGCCTGCCTTACAAGAGACCCTGAAGGAAGCACTAAACATGGAAAGGAACAACCGGTACCAGCCATTGCAAAAGCATGCCAAAATGTAAAGACCATCGAGGCTAGGAAGAAACTGCATCAACTAACGAGCAAAATAACCAGTTAATATCATAATGGCAGGATCAAGTTCACACATAACAATCTTAACCTTAAATGTAAATGGACTAAATGCTCCAATTAAAAGACACAGACTGGCAAACTGGATCAAGAGTCAAGACCCATCAGTCTGCTGTATTCAGGAGACCCATCTCACACGCAGAGACATACATAGGCTCAAAATAAAGGGATGGAGGAAGATTTACCAAGCAAATGGAGAACAAAAAAAAGCGGGGGTTGCAATACTAGTCTCTGATAAAACAGACTTTAAACCATCAAAGATCAAAAGAGACCAAGAAGGCCATTACATAATGGTAAAGGGATCAATTCAACAGGAAGAGCTAACTATCCTAAATATATATGCACCCAATACAGGAGCACCCAGATTCATAAAGCAAGTCCTTAGAGACTTACAAAGAGACTTAGACTCCCATACGATAGTAATGGGAGACTTCAACAACCCACTGTCAACATTAGACAGATCAACGAGACAGAAAGTTAAAAAGGATATCCAGGAATTGAACTCATCTCTGCAGCAAGCAGACCTAATAGACATCTACAGAACTCTCCACCCCAAATCAACAGAATATACATTCTACTCAGCACCTCATCACACTTATTCCAAAATTGACCACATAATTGGAAGTAAAGCACTCCTCAGCAAATGTACAAGAACAGAAATTATAACAAATTCTCTCCCAGACCACAGTGCAATCAAACTAGAACTCAGGACTAAGAAACTCAATCAAAACCACTCAACTACATGGAAACTGAATAACCTGCTCCTGAATGACTACTGGGTACATAATGAAATGAAGGCAGAAATAAAGATGTTCTTTGAAATCAATGAGAACAAAGATACAACATACCAGAATCTCTGGGACACATTTAAAGCAGTGTGTAGAGGGAAATTTATAGCACTAAATGCCTACAAGAGAAAGCTGGAAAGATCTAAAATTGACACTCTAACATCACAATTAAAAGAACTAGAGAAGCAAGAACAAACACATTCAAAAACTAGCAGGAGGCAAGAAATAACTAAGATCAGAGCAGAACTGAAGGAGATAGAGACACAAAAAACCCTCCAAAAAATCAATGAATCCAAGAGTTGGTTTTTTGAAGAGATCAACAAAATTGATAGACTGCTAGCAAGACTAATAAAGAAGAAAAGAGAGAAGAATCAAATAGACACAATAAAAAATGATAAAGGGGATATCACCACCAACCCCACAGAAATACAAACTACCATCAGAGAATACTATAATCACCTCTATGCGAATAAACTAGAAAATCTAGAAGAAATGGATAATTTCCTGGACACTTACACTCTCCCAAGACTAAACCAGGAAGAAGCTGAATTCCTGAATAGACCAATTGCAGGCTCTGAAATTGAGGCAATAATTAATAGCCTACCAACGAAGAAAAGTCCAGGACCAGATGGATTCACAGCTGAATTCTACCAGAGGTACAGGGAGGACTTGGTACCATTCCTTCTGAAACTATTCCAATCAATAGAAAAAGAGGGAATCCTCCCTAACTCATTTGATGAGGCCAACATCATCCTGATACCAAAGCCTGGCAGAGACACAACAAAAAAAGAGAATTTTAGACCAATATCCCTGATGAACATCGATGCAAAAATCCTCAATAAAATACTGGCAAACCGGATTCAGCAGCACATCAAAAAGCTTATCCACCATGATCAAGTGGGCTTCAACCCTGGGATGCAAGGCTGGTTCAACATATGCAAATCAATAAACGTAATCCAGCATATAAACAGAACCAAAGACAAAAACCACATAATTATCTCAATAGATGCAGAAAAGGCCTTTGACAAAATTCAACAGCCCTTCATGCTAAAAATGCTCAATAAATTTGGTATTGATGGAATGGATCTCAAAATAATAAGAGCTATTTATGACAAACCCACAGCCAATATCATACTGAATGGGCAAAAACTGGAAAAATTCCCTTTGAAAACTGGCACAAGACAGGGATGCCCTCTCTCACCACTCCTACTCAACATAGTGTTGGAAGTTCTGGCTAGGGCAATCAGGCAAGAGAAAGAAACCAAGGGTATTCAGTTAGAAAAAGCAGAAGTCAAATTGTCCCTCTTTGCAGATGACATGATTGTATATTTAGAAAACCCCATTGTCTCAGCCCAAAATCTCCTTAAGCTGATAAGCAACTTCAGCAAAGTCTCAGGATACAAAATTAATGTGCAAAAATCAGAAGCATTCTTATACACCAGTAACAGACAAACAGAGAGCCAAATCAGGAATGAACTTCCATTCACAATTGCTTCAAACACAATAAAATACCTAGGAATCCAACTTACAAGGGATGTAAAGGACCTCTTCAAGGAGAACTACAAACCACTGCTCAGTGAAATAAAAGAGGACACAAACAAATGGAAGAACATACCATGCTCATGGGTAGGAAGAATCAATATCGTGAAAATGGCCGTACTGCCCAAGGTTATTTATAGATTCAATGCCATCCCCATCAAGCTACCAATGAGTTTCTTCACAGAATTGGAAAAAACTGCTTTAAAGTTCATATGGAACCACAAAAGACCCCGCATTGCCAAGACAATCCTAAGTCAAAAGAACAAAGCTGGAGGCATCACACTACCTGACTTCAAATTATACTACAAGGCTACAGTAACCAAAACAGCATGGTACTGGTACCAAAACAGAGATATAGACCAATGGAACAGAACAGAGTCCTCAGAAATAATACCACACATCTACAGCCATCTGATCTTTGACAAACCTGAGAGAAACAAGAAATGGGGAAAGGATTCCCTATTTAATAAACGGTGCTGGGAAAATTGGCTAGCCATAAGTAGAAAGCTGAAACTGGATCCTTTCCTTACTCCTTATACGAAAATTAATTCAAGATGGATTAGAGACTTAAATGTTAGACCCAATACCATAAAAACCCTAGAAGAAAACCTAGGTAATACCATTCAGGATATAGGCATGGGAAGGGACTTCATGTCTAAAACACCAAAAGCAACGGCAACAAAGGCCAAAATTGACAAATGGGATCTCATTAAACTAAAAAGCTTCTGCACAGCAAAAGAAACTACCATCAGAGTGAACAGGCAACCTACAGAATGGGAGAAAATTTTTGCAATCTACTCATCTGACAAAGGGCTAATATCCAGAACCTACAAAGAACTCAAACAAATTTACAAGAAAAAAACAAACAACCCCATCAAAAAGTGGGCAAAGGATATGAACAGACAGTTCTCGAAAGAAGACATTCATACAGCCAACAGGCACATGAAAAAATGTTCGTCATCCCTGGCCATCAGAGAAATGCAAATCAAAACCACAATGAGATACCATCTCACACCAGTTAGAATGGCGATCATTAAGAAGTCAGGAAACAACAGGTGCTGGAGAGGATGTGGAGAAATAGGAACACTTTTACACTGTTGGTGGAATCGTAAACTAGTTCAACCATTATGGAAAACAGTATGGCGATTCCTCAAGGATCTAGAACTAGAAGTAACATATGACCCAGCCATCCCATTACTGAGTATATACCCAAAGGATTATAAATCTTGCTGCTATAAAGACACATGCACACATATGTTTATTGCAGCACTATTCACAATAGCAAAGACTTGGAATCAACCCAAATGTCCATCAGTGACAGACTGGATTAAGAAAATGTGGCACATATACACCAAGGAATACTATGCAGCCATAAAAAAGGATGAGTTTGTGTCCTTTGTAGGGACATGGATGCAGCTGGAAACCATCATTCTCAGCAAACTATCGCAAGAACAGAAAACCAAACACCGCATGTTCTCACTCATAGGTGGAAACTGATCAATGAGATCACTTGGACTCGGGAAGGGGAACATCATACACTGGGGCCTATCATGGGGAAGGGGGAGGGATTGAATTGGGAGTTATATCTGATGTAAATGACGAGTTGATGGGTGCTAATGAGTTGATGGGTGCAGCACACCAACATGGCAGAAGTATACATATGTAACAAACCTGCACATTATCCACATGTACCCTAGAACTTAAAGTATAATAAAAAAAGAAAAAAAGAAAAAAAAAGAAATTATAAAAAAATAAAATAAAAACTAAACAATAGTAAACATATATTGATAAGTGGACATACACAAATTTTGTTTAAATGTAGGATGAATTAGTGTTCAAACATTCTGATTTGAGGTGATTTGATTTTACTTTGAAATCATGTAAAGCATATCCTACTGGCAACATTTAATTCCTAACATTTTGTTCAACTTGCTGTTCTTTCTCATAAAAAATGCTTACCATAAAAAAAAGAAATATTCATGAAAATTAACAAAATAAAAAAGAGGCCTCTTAAAAAAACAAAAAGAATATTCAGTACAGCAGACAGAAGCTTTTACAGTGTGGTAACTTCTCCTTCAGGGGGAAAAGAAGGGTGTAGGAAATTTTCAAAAGGCCAGTATTCCAGGGGCTTCCTAAGAGATCAATTTTCATGTAGTTCAAACCAAGACACTTATGGGAACCTGGCATACACTAGATTCCAAGGGGCCATTGAGAAAAAATATTTTAAAAACCTGATTGACATTCTACTGCTTCCAAGTTCACATGGAAGAGCAGACTAACACCAGAGGGAATAAGAAATTACATGCTCCTAGGAAAAAAAATTAACTAAAATATATATGCACATAACCAGAGAAGACATACCCACAGAAAACTTTTAAGGAGACTTTAGAATTTGTAGCTAGGCTAATGAGTAAAAGGTCTTCTCCTGTACAAACCCAGTCCATAAAGATTGTGAGAAGAGATTTTTTTTTTCAAATGTGTGCATTTCAACATTTTTAGAGATGGGGCTATGTTGCCCAGGCTGGACCCAAGCTTTTAGGCTCAGGTGATCCTCTTGCCTGAGTCTCTTGAGAAGTTGGGACTACAGGCATAAACCACCACTCCCAGATTTCAAAACAAATTTATAAGGATCATTTTAAAATATATATAAAGTGGCCCAATCCAAGGGAAAAATAAATCTCTCAAAACCAGTCCTTAAAAACAGAGGTATATAAATTACCTGACAACAAGTTCGAAATAATGATTATAAAGACAATTGATGAGCTCAGGAAAAGAAGGTATGTAACAATGATAACTTCAACCAAAAACACAAAACCATAAAGATATTTTGAGCCTCAAGAACTTGAATTAAAGATGTAAAGTGGTTCAGCAGCAGAAGACTTGATCAAACAGAGGAAAGAATTTATGGACTCAAAGAAAAGCCATAAGAAAAAGAAAAGAAAGAGTGGAGAAACCAAAAAACTATGGACCACCATTAAGTCAGCTAGTACACACAATAAGAAAATCCAGGATGAAGAAGACAAACAGAACAGCATCATCCTGATAACAAAACCTGGCAGAGATACAACAAAAAAAGAAAACTTCGGGCCAATATTCCTGATGAACATCAAAGTGAAAATCCTCAATAAAATACTGGCAAACAGAATCCAGCAGCACATCAAAAAACTTATCCACCACGATCAAGTCGGCTTCATACCTGGGACGCAAGGCTGATTCAACATATGCAAATCAGTAGATGTAATCCATCACATAAACAGAACCAATGACAAAAATCACATGATTATCTCAATAGATGCAGAAAAGGTCTTCGACAATATTCAGCACCCCTTCATACTAATAACTCTCAATAAACTGGGTATTGATGGAACGTATCTCAAAATGATAAGAGCTACTTATGACAAACCCACAGCCAATATCACACTGAATGGGTAAAAGCTGGAAGCATTCCCTTTGAAAACCAACACAAGACAAGGATACCCTCTCTCACCACTCCTAGTCAACATAGTATTGGAAGTTCTGGCCAGGGCAATCAGGCAAAAGAAAGAAATAAAGGGTATTCAGATGGGAAGAAAGGAAGTCACATTGTCTCTATTTGCAGATGACATGATTGCATATTTAGAAAACACCATTGTCTCAGCTAAAAATCTCCTTAAGCTGATAAGAAACTTCAGAAAAGTCTCAGGAGACAAAATCAATGTGCAAAAATCACAAGCATTTATATACACCTATAACAGACAAACAGAGAGCCAAATCATGAGTAAACTCCCATCCACAAATGCTAAGAAGAGAATAAAATACCTAGGGATACAACTTACAAGGAATGAGAAGGACCTCTTCAAGAAGAACTACAACCCACTGCTCCAGAAAATAAGAGAGGACACAAACAAATGGAATAACATTCCATGCTCATGGATAAGAAGAATCAATATCATGAAAATGGCCATACTGTCCAAAGTAATTTACAGATTTCAATGCTATCCCATCAAGTTACTATTGACTTTCTTCACAGAATTAGAAAAAACTGCTTTAAACTTCATATGGAACCAAAAAAGAGTCTGCATTGCCAAGACAATGCTGGTAAAAAAGAACAAAGCTGGAGGCATCACACTACCTGACTTCAAATTATACTACAAGGCTACAGTAACCAAAACAGCATGGTGTTGGTACCAAAACAGATATATAGACTGATGGAACAGAATGGAGGCCTCAGAAATAACACCACACATGTACAACCTTATGATATTTGACAAAACTGACACAAACAAGCAATGGGAAAAAGATTTCCTATTTAATAAATGTTGTTGGGAAAACTGGCTAGCCATATGCAGAAAACTGAACCTGGACCCCTTCCTTACACCTTATACAAAAATCAACTCAAGATGGATCAAAGACTTAAACGTAAGACCTAGGACCAAAAAAATCGTAGAAGAAAACCTGGGCAATACCATTCAGCACGTAGGCATGGGCAAAGACTTAATGTCTAAAATACCAAAAGCAATGTCAACAAAAGCCAAAATTGACAAAGAGGATCTAATTAAACTAAAGAGCTTCCTCACAGCAAAAGAAACTATCATCAGAGTGAACAAGCAACCTACGGAATGGGAGAAAATTTTTGCAATCTATCCATCTGACAAAGGGCTAATATCCAGAATCTACAAAGAACTCAAGCAAATTTACAAGAAAACAAACAAACAAACAAAGAACCCCATCAAAAAGTGGGCAAAGTATATGGGCAGATACTTCTCAAAAGAAGACATTTACGCAGGCAACAGACACATGAAAAAAGGTTCATCATTACTGGTCATTGGAGAAATGCAAATCAAAACGACAATGAGATACTATCTCACATCAGTTAGAATGGAGATCATTAAAAAGTCAGGAAACCGTCTGGCCCAGTGGCTCATGCCTGTAATCCCAGCACTTTGGGAGGCTGAAGCGGGCGGATCACGAGGTCAGGAGATCGAGACAATCTTCCCTAGCATGGTGAAACCCTGTCTCCACTAAAAATACAAAAAATTAGCCAAGCGTGGAGGTGGGCACCTGTAGTCGCAGCTACTCGGGATTCTGAGGCTGCAGAATGGCGTGAACCGGGACGGTGGAGCTTGCAGCGAGCTGAGACTGCACCACTGTACTCCAGCCTGGGTGACAGAGCGAGACTCCACCTCAAAAAAAAAAAAAAAAAAAAAAAAAAAAAGTCAGGAAACAACAGATGCTGGAGAGGATGTGGAGAAAGAGGAACGATAGATAAAAACTTTGCAAATCTGAAGAAAAAAATTAGATATTTAAATTCAGGAAGTCCAAAGCTGTTCAAATAGTATGAAACCCCAAAAATTCACATCAAAAACATTATAGCAAAATGATCAAAAGTCAAAGGTAAAGAGAATTTTGAAAGCAGCAAGGCAAAAGTTTCTTGTCCTATACAAGGGAACCTTCACAAGATTATCACAGGATTTCTCCGTAGAATCCTTCCATGCTAGAAGGAAGTAAGAAGTAGGGTGATAAATTTAAAGTGAAAAACAAAAACAAACAAACAAAAAAACTGTCAACCACAAAGCTATATTCAGCAAAATCATCCTTTGAAAATTAAGTACAGATAAAGGCATTATTATAAAGCAAAAAACACAAAAGGACTTTCTTACCATTAGACATGTCTCAAAAGAAAAGGTAACGGGAGTTCTTCAAGTTGAAAACAAAGGAGATTATACAGCAATGGAAAAGCATATGAAAGTATACAATTTTTTAGTAAGCAAAAATATAGACAAACACAGAATACTGTAATATTGCAATGGCAACATTTAAATTACTTTTTGTTATGAGAATAAATATTTTCATATTGCAACATGCTTGTCACAAAATAAGTGTTACAAAACAGTTTGCTATCATTATCATCACCACCACTATTTAGGACTTCATTTTCCACCTTTATATTTTTTAAAATAGAAACCAAGTTCTATATGTACTATTATTTCTTTAACACTTTATTTAAACAAGCTTTAAACAAACTAAATTTTAAAATCTAGCTTCATCCTATACAACAGTGTACTTTAAATCACAGGTTTGATGGTTTTAGTTATGTTTTTAAAGGTTCATTACAGTAAATATATGCCTATTAAAGTATTCACCCTGTAGCAATAAATTATGTTATAAATCACTTTTAATTCTGGAAGAAAAGTTAAAAGACAAACATATTAAATAACTGTATAAAAATACGTTAATGAATTAAAAATATAAAAATCTAAATTATGACAACAATAACATAAAGTGGGGAGGGGGAAGAAAAGTGTAAAGTTTTTATATGTGACTTAAAGTAAGTTGTTATCAGTTGAAGATAGACTGTTTTAAAAATAAGATGTTATGTGTAAACTCCATGATAACCAAGAAGAAAATACCTAATAGAAGATACAGAAAAGAAAAAGGAATCAAAGCATATTAGTAGAAAAAAATCAATTAAATAAAAAAAAGACATCAAGAAAGGTGAGAGATTTTTTTAAAAAAAGCTATAAGACTCTGTCTCAAAAAAAAAAAAGCTATAAGAAAGGTAGGAAACAAAATAATGGTAATGGAAAGCCCTTTCAATCAATAAATACTTCAAAGATAAATATAATATTAACTCCCCCATCTAAAGACAGAAAAGAGCTAAATAGATTTTTTTTAAAAAAAATAACCAGTAATATTTTTTATGAGACTAACATTAGGTCTAAAGTTGCACATAGACTGAAAGTGAATTAATAGAAAAAAACTTTCCAAGTAAATGATATTCTAAAGAGAGCAGACGTGGCTATTTTTATACCAGGTAAACTAGACTTTAAGTCAAACACTGTCACTAGAGGTAAATAATTATACTACATAATGATAAAAGGGTCAATTTATCAGTCAAGATGTAAAAGCCACTAGTATATATGTACCCAACATCAGGGCAACAAAATATATACAGCAAACATTGACAGAACTAAAGAGAGAAAAGGATAACGACAAAATAATACTAGGAGACTTCAGTACTACAGTTTCAATAATAGCTAGAACACGCAGACAGAAAATCAGTGAAGAAAGAGCAGACTTGAAAAACACCGCAGACCATGGGGACCTAACATAAATACACAGAACATTCTACCAATGACGGCAGAATGCATATTCTTCTCAAGAGCACACAGAACATTTTCCAGTAGATATCACATGACAGGTCACAAAACAAGTCTTAACAAATTTAAGATTTAATTATATCAAACATATATTTCAGCCACATGATGAAATTAGAACTCAATAGAAAATTTAAATACTGATAAACTTATAAATATGTGAAAATTAAATAAATCACTCTTGAACAACCACTAGGTAAAAGGAGAAATAAAAAAGAACGTTAGAAAACACCTTGAGATAAAAATGTCAAAATTAGTGAGATGCAGCAAAAGCAGAACTAAGAACAAAGTTCTTACAATAGTGCCTACATTAAAGATAAATCTCAAACAACCTAACTTTATACCTGAAAGAGTTAGTTAAAATAAAGAAAAAACAAACCGAGCACAAAGTTGTCAGAAAGAAGAAAATCACAGAAGTAAACAAAATAGAGAATAGAAAAACTGTTGACAGCATTTTTTCTCAAACTCTTCCACAAAATAGAAGAAGAGGGAACACTTCCCAACTCATTTTTTTAGGCCCAAGAAAGTCAGCATCATCTTGACATTAAAGCCAGACAAAAACAGTAAAAGAAAGAAAAAAATACAGGCCAATATCTCTTTATATAAGCAAAAATTATCAACAAAATGCTAACAAACCAAAGTCAATTGTACATTAATATAATCATACACCATGACAAAGTGGGATTTATGCCTGAGATTCAAGGGTGATTCAACATGCACCAATCAGTCATTGTGATAGACCACATTAACAGAAAGAAGGATAAAAATCACATGATCATCTCAATAGATACCGAAAAACATTTGACAAAATTAAACACATATTAATGATAAAATCACTCAACAGACTAGAATTAAGAAAAATTACTTAGACATAATAAAGATTGTATACCACAAGCTCATAGCTAACATCATACTCATGGTGAAATACTGAAGCTTTTCCTTTAATATCCAGAACAATTCAAGGATTCTCACTTCTGCCACTTCTATTTGACATAGTACTGGAAGTTCTGGGCAGAGCAATTAGGTAAGAAAAAGAGGGAAAAAAGCAGCATCCAAATAGGAAAGAAAGAAGTAAAAGTATCTGTTTGTAGACAACATGAATGATATATAGAAAACTCTAAAGGTGCCATCAAAAAAACTTGTTAGAACTAATAAAATTTGGTGAAATTGTAGAATGGAAATTAACATATAAGAGTCAACTGCATTTCAATACACTAAAGACTAACAATCTGACAAAAATATTTTAAAATATCATTTAAAATATCATCCAAATAAGAAAATGCCTAGGAATAAACTTAACTAAGAAGGTGAAAGATTTGTATACTATAAACCATAAAAGTTGATAAAATCAATGAAATAAGGCATGAATAAATGGAAAGACATCCTCTGTTCACCGACTGGAAGACTTGTTATTGTTTAAAAAGTATGTAACACCCAAAGCAATTTACAGATTCCATGCAATCTTCAATAAAATCCCAATGACATTTTTTACACAAATTTAAAAGTACTAAAATGTATATAGAACCACGAAGGACCTTGAATAGCCAAAACAATCTTGAAAAAGAAGAACAAATCAGGAGGCCTCACGTTTCTTTATTTCAAAACATATTACAAAGTTACATTAATCAAAAAGGTATTATACTGGCATAAAGACAGACATACAGACCAGTGGAACAGAATAAAAATTCTTGAAATAAACTTACACATATACAGGCAACTGATAATCTGGCAGAAGTGCCAATAATACACAATGTGGAAAGTACAGTCTCTTCAATAAATGTCATTGAGAAAACTGAATATCAACATGCAAAAGACTGTAATTGCTCTCATCTGACACCAGACACAAAAATCAACTTAAAATAGATTAAAAACTTAAATGTATAATCTGAAACTGTAAAACTCCTCTAAGAGAACATTGGAGAAAACTTCATGAAATTGGTCTTGGCAGGGAATTCATGGCTATGACACCAAAAGCACAGGTCACAAGACCAAAAATAAACAAAGGAAACAATCAAAAGAATAAAAAGGCAATCCACAGAAAGGGAAATAATATTTGCAAACCTATATATCTGATGAGGGACTAATATTCAAAATATGTAAAGAACTTCAACTTTGACCGGGTGCGGTGGCTCAAGCCTGTAATCCCAGCACCTTGGGAGGCCCAGACAGGAGGATCACGAGGTCAGGAGATCGAGACCATCCTGGCTAACACGGTGAAACCCTGTCTCTACTAAAAAATACAAAAAACTAGCCGGGCGAGGTGGCGGGCGCCTGTAGTCCCAGCTACTCGGGAGGCTGAGGCAGGAGAATGGTGTAAACCCGGGAGGTGGAGCTTACAGTGAGCTGAGATCCGACCACTGCACTCCAGCCCAGACGACAGAGCGAGACTCCGTTTCAAAAAAAAGAAAAGAAAAAAAAGAACTTCAACTTTATAGCCAACAACAACAAAAATCAAAAACATTAAAAATTTTTTTTAATTGACGAAATAAAAATTATTAAAAAAAAGAGTAAATGACTTGAAGAGACATTTCTCCAAGCATACAAATAGTCAATAGGTCTATGAGAACATTCATCCTCAGAGAAATGAACAGTAGAACCATAATTTGATGTCGCTATTCCTATGGTCCTAACAAAACATCTATTAACTATAAAAAAAGTGTTGGCAAATATGGAAAAATTTGAGCTCTTGTACATTGTTTAGGGGAATGTAAAATGGTTCAACCACTATGGAAAAGAGTAGGGAGATCTCTCAAAGAATTAAAAATTGAACTATCATATGATCCAGTAATTCCACTCTTGGGTATACAAATAAAGAAAACAAAATCAATATTTCTAAGAAATATTTGCACTTCCATCTTCTTTGCAGCAATATTTAGCCAACATGTGGAAAGAAACTAAACATTCGTTAATGAGTGATTAGATAAAGAAAATGTAATATATCAATACTATATATGGCTGAATAATATGACATATGTAATTATAAAAGATGAAAATCTACAATATGATACAATTGAATTAATCCTAAAGACATTATGCTAAGTGAATAAGCCAGTCACAGAAGGAAAAATACTGCTCTGCTTATATGACATAACTAAAATAGTGAAACTCATAGGAGCAAGAAAGTACAATGTTGGTTGCCAGAGGCTAAGGGGAAGGGTTTCCCCTAAGGAGTTGCTATTTCATAAGTATAAAGTTTTTGTCATTCAAAATAAGTTCTAAATATCTGTTGTATACCATGTCCATAGCTGTCAATATTGCATTGTACACTTGATAATTTGTTAAAGGGTGCAACTCCAGTTAAGAGTTCTTAACAGCATGCATGCTATAATATACCGGAATATGTGATGCTAACAGAGAAAGAGAGAACAGAACTACAAAAGAGATGTTTTTGCCATTAACAAAATGGCAAAGTCCTTCCCTATCATTAATCACTTTAAGTGGATGACACCCTTTTTATCGAAACATAAAAAGAGATTGAATGAATTTTTTGAAAGATCCATCTATGTTTTGAACAAGTGACTCACTTTAGATTTAAGGACACACCTAGGCTGATAGTGATAATCTATGCAGCGGTAATCAAAAAACAGCAGGGAAAGCTAAACTTATTGAGACAAAATAGAATTTAAGTCAAAAACTGTCTGTCCCAAGGGACAAGGAAGAAAGTTATATATTGATAAAAGAGTTAATTCACCAGAATTATATAACAATTACAAAAAAGTTTGTCATGAAAGATGAAAAAGTTCCAGAGATCTGTTGTACAACATTGTTCTTACTGTCAACTACACCATATGTACAATTAAAACTTTGTTAAGAGGGTAACAAAGTGTTGTTGAAAACACATTTCATATTATGTGTTTCTTACCACCATAAGAAAGAGAATATCTAAGTGAAAATAACTAAAACTATGAAAAAATTAAAATTTACATATCCAAATGTTGAAAATAAAATAGTTTATTTATTCCATTACATATCATGATAATTACCCAGATTCTTAACACTTTTTTTTGGTCCTGCAGTTCTCAGCATACTTGCTTGGAAATTAGTTGTGTGTTCCTTTACGACTGCATGATAACTTTCACAATTTTAGGCATTACCTCGAGAATTGGCATCTGACAATAGGTCTTTTTATTTTCCTAGAAGGTCTTTATCAAATTTCCCATGCCCATTTGCCAATGTAGGACCATATGTCATAAGCTTTTGTCCCAGCTGCTAGGATGGCTTGGAAAGTATCTGCCAACTTCAGACTCTATAGTGGTAGAAGTCTACGGATCAATAGGATAAAACAAAATAGTTAAAACAAAATGATTAATTAATATCAAAAAGAAGAAAGAGAGACAGGATAACGGAAATATTGATTGAGTAGAATTGGCAACCAATTATACACAGTTCTTACTCTGGACCATCTTCCACAAAGCACACTTGAATATTTATGATGTACTAATTATACCATGGGCTGTTTCCAAATTTATGTATACCGAAAATGTAAAAATAAAATGTGGTTATGTATTTCTTATTAAAACATCTGATCTTTAAAGCTGTTGCTGCATAAAGTACAAGGAAAATGAAACAAAATGTAAGATCCTGTCAATTCTGTTAAGTTTAGCCTGAAAAATAAACCCTCTTTTTGGGTAATTTTTACTAGCTCGCCTCAGGTACTGTCTCAGCATTTTAAATTTCTATCCATGCCTCATTATTTCTAAGTATTCCTCAGAGTGTATTTTAGAAATAATTGCAAAGGTGGCTTTAGCATGAAGAAAACATCTGGGACCCTTATTTGCATAAACCCCTTGCAAAGATTTACAATTTAAAATTCTTTTCCTCAAAGATTTCTTCCAAGATTCTATATGCATTAGAGCCCACAAAACCTGGATCCTCCACAGAGTATGTATTACACAATCTCATTACAGCAGAAATCAGATAGGGTCCTTGACTCATCTAATAGCCTCTGGAAACACAATAGTCTTCACATAGGCATGGCTTGCCTACAACTTACACTAGTCATTTCTGAGATGACTATTCTCCTCTGGCTTTGTAGGACAGGAAAAGGGATGTTATAATTACATTGTGATCATTTATTTTCAGTCTCAAAATAGCTGCACACGATGGGCTATTTGCTTTTAATTCAGTCATCCTATCAGTTTCATAATTATCCCAAACATTCCCTCTCTGCATCATATAAGTTCATATGTCACAAGTGGGCCTTCAGAAAACAGGAATGTTGCTTTAGACTCACCTCCCAACCCAACCTACACTGCAGTACAATAATTCACACCATTTTAGAAGTGAATGTGTTCAGAATACATGTAGAGGCTTTCAGCCTTCCCTGGCATATCACCTTGGATGTTTGCATGGGGAAGTCTTCAAAGGGATCCCCTTACAGAATCCAAAGAAGAGGAGTCAAGTCCTTCTGCATTAAATATTCCATACCTCTCTTCCCTCTCCCAACCTGTGGTTGGAATGAGTGAGATAGGAACACTGATTATAAACCTTAATTTTGTCACTTTCATTGGTCCACAATCTTTGAGCTGCAGGCTTCATATGTCATTAAACAAAGACTTTCCAAATTTTTCAAACTTGTAAACGGTAAACAGTAAACCAGAAAAGTGTGTGCATGTCAAACTGAAAACAAACAAACAAAAGATTATAAGCAATCTTTCTTTTACTTTGTACATAGCACGCTGCTTTTATAGCCTAGTCAATTTCACTTTTTAAAAATGTTAGTCATGACCAGAAAACTGATTTTAAGATCTACCAATAATTGTCTACCTATGGTTTAAAAAGTACTGTTCTCTCACACACTCCTACTACCTACCAAAAGGCAGGAAAGTTCATAGTCTGGCTATAATTAGAAGAAAGTCTACAATAAAATAGACCACTAGATCTAAATCTTGATGTGTTATGTGAGAATTAAGAAAATCTTAAAAAAATCATTAAAAAAAAATTTTCACTATCTGACTTTCACGGAGATTATCTGGCTAAAAGAGGGAGAAGAAAAAGAGCACTGAGGCCTTGCTTGAGACTCAAACAACTTAATCTTCAGTTAGTAAAAAATTTAGGCTTTCTGCGGCATACATACCTGTTTCAATTACTCAATTCTATTTTCATAGCATGAAAGTAGCCATAGACAATATATAAACTGATGAATGTGGCTGTGTTCTAATAAAATTTTATTTAATATAACAGGACTTTGCCAACCCTTGTTCTAAATCAAAATAATGTATTTGTTTATCTCATGACACTTAACATATTTTGTAATTATTCATTTATTTATGTGTAGATTTATCCATTTTTCACTTTCTCTTCCTCCTTGACTCTAAGCTTCATGAAAGTAGAAGTGTCTTTTTTTTTTTTTTTTTTTTTTTGAGACGGAGTCTCGCTCTGTCACCCAGGCTGGAGTGCAGTGGCCGGATCTCTGCTCACTGCAAGCTCCGCCTCCCGGGTTTACGCCATTCTCCTGGCTCAGCCTCCCGAGTAGCTGGGACTACAGGCGCTGGCCACCTCGCCCGGCTAGTTTTTTGTACTTTTTAGTAGAGACGGGGTTTCACCGTGTTAGCCAGGATGGTCTCGATCTCCTGACCTCGTGATCCGCCCGTCTCGGCCTCCCAAAGTGCTGGGATTACAGGCTTGAGCCACCGCGCCCGGCCAGAAGTGTCTTTTTTTAAATTTTATCTTTGCATTGCAGTTCCTTGCACACAGTGGAGACTCAATAAATGTTTCCTAAATCTGTTGTTAACTACTCAGAAGACCATCAGAATAACATTCTGATTAAGCAATGGTAAATTTATTTGATTTATATGAGAAAAAAGAACAGAAAAAAGACAAAGTCTTAGCGGTGCTTCAGATAGACATAATGGGAGAATGTTTATAGGGTTGTGTGGCCTGGACTGGGTATTTTTGTTTGTTTGTTTTTTGTTTTTTTGTTTGTTTTACTTTTTATTTTGAAACAAAATAAATTCACAGGAATTTGTAAAAATAAGACAGAAAGGTTATATGCACCCTTCATCATACCATTAGCATCTAGATGCTAATGGTAGCATCTAGATAACTGTAGTGCAATATTAAAACCAGAAATTGACATTGGTGCTATCTACAGATGTTATTCGGATTCCACTAGTTCTTACAAAAACTCGTGTGTGTGTGTGTGTGTGTGTATAATTCTATGCACTTTTATCACATGTATAGATTCATGTGAATGCCAGCACAGTCAAGATACAGAAGTGTTCCATCACCACAAGGATCCCTCGTGCTATACCTTTATAGGCACACCCATTCCTCCTACCAACTAATGTCTGACTAATTTACTTTCAATCTTTATAATTTTATCATATTGAGAATATTGTATAAATAGAATAATATATAATATTTTCAGATGCACTTTGTTCACTAGTGTAATGCCCTTGAGATCCATCCAAGTTGTGTGTACCAACAGTTCATTTATATTTAAATTATTTCATTGATGGACATGTTTAAGGCTATTTTTCACCTGTCAGTTTTGGTTCTAAAATCCTTAGGTAAATCATTTCTATTAAGTTATGAGATTTTCTACCATTTAATTTAAACCATCTTTATTAGAGAAAAATGTTGGTACCTTAACTGTTTTCTATGAAGTATTAGTTATTTCCTTATGTAAATAATGTGACCATTATATGTTTTGTGTATTTAATACAACTGTTTTCTAGCCCTCATTCCCTTACTGAATCCAGATATTGTATCCTCAGTGTCCAGAGAAGAGCTGGCATATAGTGTGGTGTTCAGTAAATATTTTTGACCAAATTAGTAAGTAGGAAACCAGAAAAAAACTAAATAACTAAAATCATAAATAAATTCTGGTTTCCAAAGATAAAAAGTTGTTCTAAAATAATTTTTAAATATATTTATCACCTAGAATACTATAATTTGTAGTTACCACGAATTAAAGTATTAACAGTGACTTTGCAGCTTTGAGCTCTGTTTCATCACTTCGTATCTCAGTTTTCTCACTTACAAAAAGCAGAATCTTAGCCAACTTCCACTGTTTTTCAGCTTAAAACATTGATGATATTACAATTGAAAAATACGTAAGAACCCTAGACATATTTTAATTTGTGTACACTCAAATAATTTTGTTATTCTGGGATCATTCTAGATTTAGAGACAATTTGCAAAGGTAGTACAGAGAGTTCCTACACTTGTCGTCATGACTATTAGACTCTTGCAATTGTGAAAGCTCACTTCTTTGTACTGATGTGTGGAATCCTGTTACATGTGTGTGACACAGTTTGTTTAATTATTCACCTGTTGAAGAACAAGATCGTTCTCAGATTTTGATATTAAAAATAAAGTTGCTATGAACATCAGTGTACAGGTATTTATATGAACAGAAGTCTTTGAGATAAATGCCTATGAGTGCCATTTTTGGGTAGTGTGGTTAGCTTTATAAGAAACTTTCAAAATATTTTCAGCAATGGCTATATCATTCCATCAGCAATTTTTAAAAGATTTGAAGTTTCTCCACATCCTTCCCAGCATTAATATTATAACTATTTTATATTTTAAGTGTTCTAATGAATGTGCTTTGAAATCTCATTGTGGGTTTTATATTCATGTACCTGAAGGCTAATGATGTTGAACATCTTTTCAGGGGTCTTATAAGGTAGAGAAGTGGTTGAAATTGGGCAGGTTATGACAGAGTTTATAGCTTTGGATTGGTGGCTCCAACAAAGCCTGAGTCTTGAAGCGGAGTATTGATAAGAAAACTGTTTAGTTTGTTCATCGTCTTGAATTTCAGTCATATGTTTATTGTTATGTGTAGCTAAGTTATTTTTGTCTGATCCCAATACTGTTTGGGAAAAAGACAGGAAAATATAGTTTTTATTTTAAACATGTTTGATACTGTGTCAGAAAAGTAAATTTAGTAAAGCAATAAGATAATATATTGAAATCAGTTATCAACTGATGAATATTTAATGGTGTTAATTATTTTAAGGTTTAACTTATTTTTTTTCTTATAACAATAGTATATTTGAATGTGATAATCAAAACTTACTTTAAATTCATCTCATTTGTAAATTAAAATAGTAAACAATAAAGATACATTCTATGCACAACCCCTTAGAGACAAATAACACATTATAAAAGTCTTAATATTTTATTGGCAGAAATTAGAACATTTTTACTTTCATCTCTATTTAGCAGGTTACAGAACTGAACCTATCACAAAATTAATACGTAAGTAAATACACATCTGCTATATACTGGAAATTCTTGGTTTGGAGTCCCGGCTTCGCCACTTACCAAATGTCTTTCCATAGGTAACCATTCAAATTTTTTAAAATATACTTTAAGTTCTTTTTCTTCCTGAGACTTTGCTGAAGTTGTTTATCAGCTTAAGAAGCTCTTGGGCCAAGACTATGGGATTTTCTAGATATAGAGTTATGTCATCTGCAAACAGGAATAATTTAACTTCCTCTCTTCTTATTTGGATGCCCTTTATTTCTTTTTCTTGCCAGAATGCTCTGGCCAGGACTTCCAATACTACTTTGAATAGGAGAGTGGTGAGAGTGGGCATTTTTGTCTTGTGTCAGTTTCCAAGGAGAATACTTCCAGCTTTTCCCCATTCTGTAGGATGTTGGCTGTGGGTTTGTCTAGATGGCTTTTATTATTTTGAGGTATGTTTCTTCACTACCTAGCTTATTGAGAATTTTAACATAAAGAGTTGTGGCGATTCCTTGAAAACCTAAAAACAGAAATACCATGTGACCCAGCAGTCCCATTACTGTGTATATACCTGGAAGGAATATAAATGGTTCTGTCATAGACACATGCATCTGTATGTTCATTGCAGCACTATTCACAATAGCAAAGACATGGAATCAACCTAACTGCCCCTCACTGGTAGACTGGAAAAAGAAAATGTGATACACCATAGAACACTATGCAGCCATAAAAATCGCTATTTTTCTTCATTAAGCTTTGCAAAGAGGTTTCTTTTAAACTGACTTTTTTTTTTTTTACCCTTTACTTAAAGAAAATGGCAATTACAACTGTGTCTTAAAGGGTAACTACTTGTTTTGTGAACAGGTTAAATAGAGAGAAAACAATTTCTTTTTTCTAACAATGCATTGTGTATATCCTAATTCCAGTTTTAAAGCTGAGGCCAAGATTCTTGAAAATTATTTTAATGTAAATGTAGTTTTTGGATAGGGTAACACTAGCTAGAGTAATACTCTAGTAATAATACTGCCCCAGAGTAATACTATTAATACTAGTTCTATCAATTTTGTAAAATTTCACTAAGTTCAAAAATATTTCCATTTTTTGACTTAACTTAGTTTATTTTTGTATATACCCATCCTAATGGTATTTTACCTAATTAGTGGTGCTGAGGTTTATTTTGTTTGTGGAAATTTTGTTAAAAGTGTAAAAGCAAACTGCAAAATGAAGTTTACAGCCAAGAAGAAAGTCTTCTTGTCATATACTATTGTAATTTCAAGTTTTTAAGCAGGTACTTGAATAAAAATGATTTACAAAGGACAATAGACAAATTTAAGAGCTTATTTTCATTTGATTCATCGTCATTGAAAATTTCCTTTCTTATACTATAGAAAGGGGAATAGATGCCATTTAGCCTTCCTCTTCCATACTTTTTCTTCAGTAAATGGCGGCAGGATTCTGTCCTTCCTGGGGCAATTATTAAAATAAATTAATTTTCTTTTGCTTTAGATGCTTTGCCTTTGAGATGGGCAAGGATGAACACAAATCCAAGTAATTTTCACATTATCTTTGTTAATCTTATTGTTGCTGATTTAATACATTTGCAGTTGCTGATACATTATTTTAAAATTACATCCTAAGCAGCATCAGTTGGATCCCTTTTCCTCATGGAGATTGTGGCATGGAAAAAGGCTAAGAAAATATTTGTTATATATTATTATTTATTGCACAGAATCAAAAAGCAATATTACAACAAGCCACAGAAATAATTCCATACAGAACCCAAACAATAGGTCTTATATAACCTCTGTCCCCTTAAGGGAAATTTACTGCAATGAAATTCTACCTGAATATGAATGAAAGATGCCGTAAGGCAGACCAAAGGTGAGGACGGCTGCGGATCTCCATCACACACACACACACACACACACACACACACACACACACACACACACACACACGAAGCTTCCAATTCCTACCAGAAACTCAATCAGTTCTTTAATTTTAAGATATTGGGCTCCATCATACAGAAATCAGTTTAACACTGTGCTATCACTTTGCTGGAGGGGCATGGCCGTTCTCATTTCATACACATGGAAAACACTCTGTCTCCTCTTTACCAACTCAAGTGCTACCAAATTTTTAGAAATGTCAACAAACTTCACTTTTTTTGTGTAAAAATGTATTTGAATGAACCATTCTAAAGAAATTTCTCTCTTTACTGAATTGGGTAGCATTTACAACATGAAACACACAATTCAGTGCTTGGAATTTTTTTTTAAATGGCATTGATTTTTCAACGGTTTTATTTAATTTTTTCTGACCATAAATAAAGTAGTTTTTTAAACAAGGATTATTTCTTTTAGTACTTTTAAATCAACCAGAGATAGAGATACACAAGTATGTGTTCCACTTGTTGATTTTTTTGAGGGAATTGCATAATATTTAACACACCAAAGGAAATAATTTCTAAAATTTGATTTTAGAGATTTGAGAAATATTGCCTGCTCTAAAATTTGAAAGACTTGTCCTTTTATCACTAAGCATTAGGGCAATAGAAATTTAAAAAGTTTGCATCTTTCTTCCTCCCTTTCTCTTTCCTTCATCACTTCCTGCTTTCTGTCCTTCCTTTCTTCCTCCTTTATTTCCTTGCATTCTTCCTTCACATTTTTCTTTAAGACTTTACTCTTTTGCAATATTTTACTTCAATGATGGAATATGTAACAAGAGAATCTTCAAAACTATATGGTTATAAAGAGAATTTTGATGAGCAATGACTAAAATACAAAATTGATCTTCAAGCAGTTTTTCATTTTGTTAACAACATATCTTCACAGTTTCCTGCTGGGGGAATTGAGAAATGTAATCGTATGAGTTCATTCAGAAATATGACATACTGTTTTCCAAAATGCTTACTTTGTGTCAGTAAATTAATATTATTGAATAACCTGACAGCAGGTCAAAGCATAGCAGGTTAGATGAACAATCAAGGGTGATTACATCTTTCTACATATTCTTTGGATGAAAGAAAGGACTTTAGTCAGTCTGTGTATTTCTGGCATTCTAAATTTGGAAAAGGATATCAATTTCAGAGTAATGTGCAGATGATAACTTTCACACAACAGCATTGAAGTGAAATTAAACCATCAAAATCATTTTATTTAAAATTTAAAGACGTTAAACCAATCTCTACGGGACATATGGAAATATAGTTAGGTAAGATTCTTTATCACACACTATTGATAAAAAGTGCATAAATGCAAAATTTCTTAACTTTAACCTTTAACATATGTTGGATCTTAATTTTTCTGTTGACTTATGTATCCAATTGACTTACTATTTTACAAATAATTGCACTGTGTTAATTTTTAAGAAGGTATGCTTAATATATTCAGAAATATGAGTTCTGTTTATTAATATCGATCAGTTGTATAGCAAAGATCAATGTATTTAATGAAGTAGAGTTGCAGGGTATTACATTTGAATAAACTTTGAATTTATTTTCTGTAACTGATTTGATTGAAAGGAAGTTTAGTATAGTTTAATGAGGTATTGTCCTAGCAAATTAGGACATCTCTTTTTATTTATTTGACCACAAAATAAACATATTTAGTTTATTATTTGCTGGCTGCTATGCTGGATACACTTGTTGGCATATGCTACAGGAGTAATATGAATGGAAGCGATTATCACTGATATGGAATAAATGAATATGTCAATTCTACAATCAGAATATTGATTATATGTTATCTTAGTGCTTCATAGTTTATAAAGTTTTACACATGATCTTTTTGACCTTATTAAGGAAAACTGGGGACGGGGGGTGGGGAAGTGAATAGAGGGGAAACATGAAGAAACAGTGAATGAAATTACTTAGTTGTGGAAAACAGAATAATGTCCTCCCAAGGATATGCATGCTTTAATTCGTGGAACTTGTAAACATGTTAGGCTACATGGAAAAGTGTTTGAATCTAAAATTAATATTGCAAATGAGCTGGATTTTAGAGATTTTCCTGAACTTTCTAGTTGGCTCAATGTAAGCACAAATGTCCTTAACTGTGGAAGAAGGGGACAGAGGAGAGGTTCAGAATAATGTGATGTTAGAAGAGCCAACCAGCTATTGCTGACTTTAAAGATGAAGGGAAGGAACCATAATCCAAGGAATGCAGTGAGTCTCTGGAAACTGGAAAAGGCAAGAAAACAGATTTCCATCTAGAGCCTTCAGAAAGAAGTGTACCCAAGCAGACACCTTGACTTTAAGCCTTGTTTTTCGTCCATTTATACTTCAATAACAAAATACCATGAACTGGGTTGCTTACACACAGTAAAAATTTACTCCTGTAGTTCTAGAGGTTGGGAAGTATAAGATCAAGGTACTAGCAGATTTGGTCTCTGGTGAGGGCCTGTTTCCTAGTTCATAGATGATAACTTCTCACTGCATTTCACTTGGTAAAAAGGACTAACAACTCTTGGGACCTATTTTATAAGGGCACTAAGCCCATTTGTGAGAGCTTGGTCTTCACAGTCTAATTATCACCCCTAAGGCCCCACCTCCTACTACCACCACCTTAGTGACTGGGTTTTCAACGAATGAATTGGGGAAATACACAAACTTCAGAATATAGCGATTCCAGAGACATCCATGTTGATCTTGTGACCTGCAGAATGGTGAGATAATAAGTTTGTATTGTTTTAGCTCCTAACGTAGTGGTAATTTTTTGCAGCAGCAATGGGAAACTAATGTACTGTGTTCCACTTTTATTGGCTAAAAATCACAATTATTCTTCTAAATTAACATTAGGATTTTTGTGCTTAATAAGAATAATATATATTTTGTCGGTTAGGTTCACTTACTGCTTTTATTTGTTAATTTGGGGAGAACTGGAAACACTATTAGCAACCATTGGAGTCCTTAACATTTTGGTTATTTTTCACTTAGGAAAAGACATGGTTTTATTTATTAAAGCACTTTTTGCCTCTCAGTTGATTTTTTTTTCATTTAGATACTATATATTTCTTATTAGGTTTTATCTTTTTATTTCATTTTTTAAATTTTTTATTCTGAATGATGTCTTCTTATATTTTAGTTTACTTGATTTTATCTGGTGTTAATTTTTTGTAAATTCATATTAAAAATTTATCAAATTTCTGAATTTTGTTCCTCTTTTTAGTAGTTCCTCAGCCGAGTCTATTGGTGTCTCAAGTTATAATAATACTTTTTAATTATAATTATAATTATAATTATTTTCTTCTTCCTTTAAATTGTGTTTTATTTCTTAAAAGTAATGTCTGATTGTGTTTGTCAGTACTTCCAGAACAATGTTAAGTAGTGTTCAAGATCATCAATATGCTTGGATTTTTCCTGACAGTAATCAAGCTATTTCAAGGGGTTCATCATTAAGTATGATACTCAACTATTCAGCTATATATGTTTAGGATAAACAAAATTCTTTATTTAAAATAAGATAATATATCGACTGTTGTTACTGATATAGCTATTTCTTTAAAGATGAAATAATATCTTTTAACACCCAATAAAAATGATAAAAGCATTCTCCTTCCTACTACCATGAAATCTCTCTCTACTCCCTTATTTTTACTAAAATGTTCTTACATTATTCTGGTGAATTATGTTTTTGCTACAATTTTTTTCTTAATGTAGTTTTTCTTTTAAATGTACAGCATTTTCATTCAATTTAATAGTTATAAGGCACCACAGAGAATATGATTATTCTTTGTCATAATAACAGTGTGCTCTTTCAATCTGCAGATGTTTAGCTTTACATCTATGTTTAACTAAACAAATGGTTCCCACTATTCTTTCATGCAGTATCTTCCTTTATCCCAACTTCTTTGTTTACTTTTTAAATTTTTGTCGTATGTATATATTTGATTATCAAGTAGTATTTTATTTCCTCCATCCTCAAGAAGAGCTCTTAGCTGTTATACCTTCAGAGTCCTTCTGTGTATACTTTGCATTTCCATTGTGTTTCTGTTTTTATTAAACTTGGATGGGTGTAAATTTCTAAAGTAACACTTGTATTTCTACTCAGATATTGGTAGATGTTACAAAGCCTTTGAATATTGTCGTGGAAGAATTAGATTAACTTGATTTATGCCCGTTAGTGGTGACCTGCAATTTATGTCTTACTGGCCATGAGATTATTTCTTAATTCTGAATTTCGCCTGGAAGCATCTCTAGGTTGATGATTCTTTGTCATAATAACAGCGTGTTCTTTCTGTCTGCACATTATAAATTCCCTCACCTAGGAAAATTTCTTATTTTCTATTCTTGATTATGTCTTCAATTTGACTTTTTGAAGTTGTTCTCTACTTCTCTAATCTCTTTGCTCCATTTATCTTATTTATTATGTAGTCTGCATTATTTTCTTCACCAGCCAAATTCTAATAGATGCCCAGTCCCAGCAGTGTGCCAAACACTATGTCTATACAATGAGAGTGAAGATATTTCCATTTTCTTAGAAAATTTTCCATCATTTTGTTGCTGAAAAAGGTTGACAACTATTATTCATTCAACCATGCATTCATGTAGTCTCATTCATGTGTTTGTTTTAGTTATATGGACGTAACAACAAAACAAAACAAAAAGCTGAATTTAGTTTGCAATCCTTATGTAGGACTTCAAATATACAAGCTGCATGTAAGATAATGATTAGTCAATTGGTTAACACATTCTCTGTCTATGTATAAGTATCTTTCTACTCTACTCACTACAAGCTGTGAATAGCACAGGGATGGAGTCACATACTATTATAAACCGTAGTGTATATTAATAATCTTGGTAGGCAAAAGTGAATGAAGTAGATGTCCAGACAAACTCCTAAAGTTTTTAAACATAGGGAGAAAATATCAAAATATGGAAGATTGAAGAAGGGAGTTTCTCCAAAAAGTAGAGAGAGAAAGCAATAACAAGATGGGAGAGCAAATTATTTATTTTTTTAAGGTTTAATTCACTTTAATTATAAAACAAATGATAGGCTATAGAGTACAGCAAAGACTATTAGCAACATCTTCATGTCTTTGACTTGCATTGGAAGCTGCTAATTTTGTTTAATTGCAATCACAGTGATATCTATTGTTTTAATAATTACTTCAACTTAAAGATAATGAGTGAGTTTGATGCTTCTGCTATACTTCCAATTCGGGTCCTGATTCTTATTTTTATTTTAAGTATTAAAAAATTTATGACTGAAGCTTCCAAGCAACTTTCTCCTCCAGGACCCAGGCCTTTGCTAGTTATTGGAAATCTGTACTTCCTTAATCTGAAAAGGCCATATCAAACCATGCTAGAGGTAAAAAATAAATAAGTGTTCATTTTATATGTATTTATAATTTCCTAAATATTTCTTGCCCGTGTGGGTTCGTTAACATGTGTGTATTAAAAACTGGTTTACATATGTGTAATGAAGTAATTAATATTCAAATTTAATAGAGCTGCTTTACATTGAGTACCTGTTTTTAAATTTGCATATATAAAAATTTTACTAAACATAATTATATTATTTAAAATGATATATTTATTCTGAAATATTTATGACATATAACCTTTATATCAAATATTTTGAACTTTTTTAAATTTATTTTTTATTTCAATAGGTTTTGGAGAAACAGGTGGTGTTTGGTTACATGAATAAGTTCCTTAGCAGTGATTTCTGAGATTTAGTGTACCCATCACCCAAGCAGTGTACACTGTACACAATGTGCAGTCTTTTATCCCTCATTCCCTTCCCACCCTTTCCCCTGCGTCCCCAAAGTCCATCGTATCATTCCTATACTTTTGCATATAAATATACTATATAATATATCTATATTATATATAATATTTACATATATAGTATATAAATATATATATATAAAAGTTTAATTCACTTTAATTATAAGACAGATGATAGACTATGGGGTACAGCAAAGACTATTAGCAACATTTTCATGTCTGTGACGTGCATTGGAAGCTGCTAATTTTGTTTAATTGTAATCACAATGATATCGATTGTGAGATCTATATACATATATATATATATAAACGTGATATATATATATTTCTTTGTCTACTCATTGATTAATGGGCATTTGGGCTGGTTCCATACTATTGTAATTGCAAATTGTGTTGCTATAAACATGTATATGCAAGTACCTTTTCATACAGTGATGTCTTTTCCTCTGGGTAGATACCTAGTAGTGGAATTGCTGGTTCAAATGATAGTTCTACTTTTAGTTCTTTAAGGAATCTCCACACTGTTTTCCATGATGGTTGTACTAATTTACATTCCCACCAACAATGTAAAAGTGTTCCTTTTCACCACATCCATGCCAACATCTATTATTTTTTTTAATTTTTTGATTATGGTCATTCTTACAGGAGTGGGGTGGCATCGCACTGTGGTCTTGAATTGCCCCTGACAATTAGTGATGTTGAGCATTTTTCCATATGATTTTTGGTCATTTGTATATCTTTTTTTGAGAATTGTCTATTTATGTCCTTAGCTCACTTTTTGATGGAATTGTTTATTTTTTTCTTTCTAGTTTCTTTGAGTTCCTTGTAGATTCTTGATATTAGTCCTTTGTCAAATGTCTAGATTGTGATCCCACTCTGTGGCTTGTCTGTCAACTCTGCTGATTGTTTCTTTTGCTGTGCAGAAGCTTTTTAGTTTAGTTAAGTCACATCTATTTATCTTTGCTTTTGTTGCATTTGGAAAGCAAATTCTTAAATAAGGCACTATTATTAATAGGCAAATGTATAAGTTTTATTTACACATTCCTTCACCTCACCTCTGGTAGGTATACCCTGAGGAATAAAGGGTAATAGTGAGGAACTAATTTTTAGCAGTCTCTTTGGGACATATTTTGAAGACGTTTCCCCCTAAATTATCATTCTCTTTTTAATTCTCTTTTTTAATTTTAATTTGTAATTCTCTCTTTTTAAATTCAGGAAAGGCTACTGCACATATAGCACACACTGGTGAACTATGGTGGGTAATTCAGTCCGGGGACAGAAAAAAGAACAATTTGGCATTATCCTTGAGTCACCCTTGTGCTCAGGCCTGAGCACTGGGACTAACATCATCTTAAGGGAGAATGGAAGTAGTGGGATTCTAGACTGTCATAGTGAGGAGCCATGGGGAAATGAGATACCTCTTCTCCACATAACAATTACACTGACTTCTTGTTACAGACACAGATTCCGAGTAGGTCTCGAATTTGAGACCTGGGAATTTGTGTATTAGTCAAGACTCATATTATGGTGAATTATAATTATAACATAACTATAATTATAATTATACTTTCTAATTCTATTTATATTAATTATATTTAATACATAAATATATATTACATATAATTATAATTATTTTGTGAATATCTGAACTGCAGGCTGTTTCACGATTAAAAAGATACAAATAAGGCAGTTGTAAGTGTTTTCATTTTCATTGTTATTCGTGTATGTCACAATACAAGTGTGTTGCCATGCCGACATCTCCTAAAATTTGTATTTATTTGATTTACCAAAAAAATGTAAAGTATAAGTTAATTTTTTTCCACAGGCAAAACTTGGTCCCAAGTGGAATAACATTTTAATAATACAAAAGCATGTTTCATTTGCAATTAATTTGTTCTGCAGCAAATTTCTGGAACTCATCATTTCAATAAACAAGTATACCTGCCATTTATGAAAACATAAACTACAAACTTTGAGTATTATACAAACATATAATACAAGGCAATTAGAGTTTATTTAATTCTATTTTCAGATTGGTTCAAATATGTTCTCGTATAGTCATAGCTCAAAATTTTTCAGAAGCAAACACATGAAACAATTTGTTACAGTATTAAGTGTAAATGCAATTCCACTATCAATCTTATATCTAAGTAATTCAATCTTTGACATTTACGTGAATTTAAAAAATATAACCAGACTAAGGTGGATTATACTCGCAGCCTATGAGTCATCAGGCTTTTCATATTTCAAAATTAGTAATGGCACAGGTGGGTAGTCAAGCATCAGACACACGTTGGAGTTTGCTGTGCAGACTCAGTGAGTGTGCTTGGAATCAACGACTGCAGAGTGTAGGGCAAAGAAACAGGATTATGCAGAAGAATAAGTCTTGAGAGCAAATTTATAGGCATCTTCAGATCTAGAATGATCCGTCAGAATTGTCCTATTTGGGACCAAAACAGTCGGACACTCATATTGCTTCTAGATCAGTCATTGAGTATGGGCTGTTGTGGTGTCAGCGTGACTTGAAAGAGCCAACTCTTCATAGGAGAGGCACTCCCTGAAGAAGCTGACAGTAGATGACCACCTTCCACAGCAATCCCGTCAGTACTCTCACTCCTTCCTTTAACTGGAATTTAGAGTAAATGATAGTGTCCACTACAGTTCACCTTTTGTCGTGTTGGATCCATCTCATATGCATTTTGATGGCAGTTCTTCCAGGTATCAGATTGGCCTATCTTCATGGAGAATCTTGTTTTTTTTTTCCCTTCACACCAGGGGAGCTAAGAGAATTTTAGAAGTGGGAGGTTAGTAAGAAAAGTACAGTCCCCAATGCCTAGATGTGGCCATAGATATTTGTCTTCTTTCACCCTTATCTATTCCAGAATCTGCTCCCCATCAGCTAGCACCTATGCCAGTCTTGTAGTATTTCCTGGTAGCATGACAGAGACCTTCATCTCCAAGGGGTCATCTTCTTAAGCTAGGATCAATTCACTTACCAATTTCTAAATTGGGCAAAGATATATGAAAAGACATGCAGTGAGTTATCTAGGTGCCCAGTAGGCCCACATCCTGCTGATGATCTGGGTCAGTTATCCGTGACAGATTGGTGACTCCTTTTACTGCCTTCTGGTCCCTTATATGAAGTCTTGAGCCAAGAGTCAAAGTGCTCAATTAGAACAATGAGTCAAACTAAAGTAACCATCAAGTATTTACTTACTTGCTCTGACTGTGTAAGCAAGAGGCAGAATAAGCACTGGCTTCCCAATGTTACATTTTTCCCTGTGGAACAGGACCAGTGAGAGTCAGGTGGATCAGCACAGATAGGGGAATTGAGTCAGCGTGGAGAAATATCTTTGTCAAAAGCTCCTGATGAGAAGGTAAAGCAAAAAAGCCTTAGCTCAGGCGGCCTAATAAAGAGCCCTTACAATGGTGGTGCCTGGCGTAAGAATGCAGATATGCATATAAGCATGAGTAGCCTGGGGAGAGGGTCTAGGTCCTTGGCAGCACTCCCTCCAGAACACTGGAAGGCTCTGGCCTTGCACTACATCTACAGTGGGCGGGACAGATTTCTCACAGGACACCTGATAGGCAGACTATTTAATTGCCTGTCTGAAAAATCATACCAGATTTTAGCCTGAAGCTGAATTCTTCACTGAACAGGATTAGTCTCCTAGATTTCATTATGACTCTTGCTGTTTCCCTTGCTGAAGTGTTTCTCCCATTGGGAACTAAAATTTCTAATTCTGTAGAACCTAGATGTTCCGGGATAAGAAGTAAACACAGTCATGTGCTACATAATGATGTTTTGGTCAACGACAAACTGCATATACAACACAACGGCGGTCCCATAAGATTATAATACTATATGTTTATGCATGTTTTCTATACCTAGATATGTTTAGATATGCAAATACTTACCATTGTGTTACAATTACCTACAGTATTCAGCACAGTAACATGCCGTACAAGTTTGCAGCTCGGGAGTAATAAGCGATACTAAATAGCCTAGGTGTGTAGGAGACTATACCACCTCAGTTTGTGTGAGTATACTCTAGAATGTTTGCATGATGACAAAATTGCTTTAAGATACATTTATCAGAATGCATCCGCATCCTTAAGCAATATCTGTCTGTATTCTTCCAGGGGCTATTGGAAATTATTGTCACTTTGGCTTGTCTTTTTCTATGTGGATGTCTTCTCTATAAATTTTCCCTGAGAATGACATAGACTCATATAAATATCTTCACTTCATGTTGTATATTGCATCTTGGAAGATGGTTTCCAGTCCTCTTAAAGTCTCACTTCTGAGTTGACAGTTCAGGTTTGCCATCAGAATACCATTCCAATTTTCTATCAGAACAACAGCTTCTAGGTCACGTGATTTGATAAGGTGACCCAGAGTCATGGCTCATTCACATATATCCTTTCAGACAAAATGATATCATTATTGGAAGCAATATTTTTTGGCCTCCCATGCCATTAGATCAAATACGCTGTAAGCCCTCTCCAGCAGTGGTGTTGGTTGGTTGTCTCCTCAGTGGTTTGTGCCACATTGCGGACTTAGCATTTCTACTGCTGACAGGTTGAGCACTCAGCACTGCAATAACTTGATTAGCTTTAAGTGGGAGCCCATATTATCAGGCCATTGAAATGACATCTCTGATACCATGACCACTCCATTAATGTGGTCATGGTGGCAGACCTACGGTTCCAGGACTGGGCCGCTGATGAAAGAGACTTGCTGAAATAAACAGGTGACAGAATTTTGCTTAATTGGTGGTTTAGTGTCACCTTTTGTAATGAATGCTTTCTGGTGGGTGTTAATCTGATACAAAAAGCTTTACACTTTCTGCTCACTCCTATGTGTCCATTCACAGGCTTCTATGTAAAGCTTCTTTGTCCCCAGTCTTCCAATTTTTCTCAACCTAGGTCCCTGAGTAGTAGATCAGGTGATTATTCACGTTCACAAGGCAGTATATATTTTAACTCCAAACCATTTCCAAACAAATTGGAAGACCACATGAACTGCCTGAAAGTCTGCCCATTGGCAGAACTTCCCTTATAAAGTTTTTCAAGGCCACCCTTGAATTAGGCTTTTTAGTGTAGCTGCTAACCATTTTTCAGCTTACATTAACTTGCTGAGAGAAACTATTCAGGAATCCAGCTCAGACTTTTTTCTGCTTCATCAGCTCAACGTATGAAATTCCAAATACAGCCTTAGGTGTGTGCTGAGGAAAGGGCAAAGATGCTTGTGCTATTGATGGCGTGGGTTCTGCGCTACCCATTCAATAAGTTTGTTTGCATCCTTTTTCCTGGTCATACTTAATTCTGGTTATACCACTTCACACTGATGGGGGACTTTTGCTGAACTTGGCCAATTATATCAGTTAGAGCATCTTTTAGAACCCAGCTTATTATGGACCATTCCAGACACATATCACCTTTTCCATATTCAGCTACTTCTTTCCTGGGCTCACCAGAGTTGTTTTTCAATAGGTGTATATCTCTGCTACAAATCAAATGACCTTGATTTAGATCCCTCAGTGATTGCTTTGTGATTTTTCCCACAGACACTTGTCATAAACTTCACTAATAGACCTAATAATGTAAGAATTGTCAGGTTCTTTGGTCCAAGTTGCAGGGTTGCTTGCAAAGAAATGCAGGATGCTTTTATTTTAGATGGGATGGATATCCTGGAAAACCTCTGGTCAATGGACCCCTAAAAATTGTACTGGTAACATAGTCCCCAAACATTCATAGAATTTATCTTCCACTCCCTGGAATATGTGTCTTACTAAAGACTTCAACTTGTTAGCTACTTTTGTTCATTCCGTTCCATTAGCAAGATGTCATCTCTGCAATGGATGACATTTTTTACCTTTTATTTTTTGGACAATCTACATATGTGGCCAAATATCAATATAACAAAAATAGCAAAATTCCAAATATTTGGAAGTGTCATATTAACACAAGAGTCAACATAGACCTGAAAAAACTGTAAATAAATACCACATCCACTCAAATTAATAAAAACTGTTTCTAAGCCTCTTTTTAATATGGATAAAAAATAGCATATTTGCTAAATTGATGACCATCATGAACTTTGGTCATGTAACTCAGCTCTAGCACAAGTACCATGTCTGACTAGTGCAACTGCACTGGGGGTGCTACTAGCTGAATTTGTGGAAATGAAAGGTCATCCTTTAGGATCCCTCCAGGTTTTTGTTAAGGAAATATTGGTGAATTAAATGGACAATTGAAAGGGATCAACACTTCAAATGGTGCCAGTTTAAGAGTGGTGATAGTTTCTACCTTCCTCTCCCAGAATGTGATACTTTTGTTGATTAACTGTCTTATCCAGTATTGGAACTGCAGTTTCAGGAGCTCCTATTTGGGCTTTTCCCAGCATAATAGTTATTACCTCGTAGACCAAGAACTTAATGTGAGGGTTGCACTAGCAATCAAGTACGTCTGTCTTTACATTGGGAGATTTGGGTTGGTCTGTGGAATTAACATGAGCTGCATATTACCCAGTGATCTAGGTATTAATTAAACTACATATGCAGCAGATTTAAAAAGGAGATATACTGCTGCTTCTAGCCTCTGGATGTCAATGTTCACAAGAACTCAAAATATTTGGATATCCCTCTTTTCCCAGTGTACATTAACTTGACTAAAATGGCTGGGTGAAAAGTAGGTGAATCATTATCTTTAACATTTTCCATGCTGTTGCAGAATCCTTCTCCCAAAGGACCTACCATCCTCTTTAACAAGTGAGTTCTGAATCAAATAGTGGCTCAAGTTCAGAAACTAGGAAAACGATTCTAACTTTTTAATAAAGCAACTTCCTCCAGTTTCCAGATCAGCTATTTTCAAAATTTCTTCTTGGTGTAAAAGTTGAGTGATATCATTCTTAAGCACTCACTTACTTTGACCATCACTTTTTTCATACTTTTAAAAGTAATTTATATATAATTCACATCCTCTCCTGAGACCCTTGTTGAGATGGTAAGTGATGTATCTCGAGCTAATACTCCTCAGTCAACAAATGCTTATTTATCTGATGTTTCGGACTTCAAAGTCAAGCACCCTAGAATTTAAGTTCACCTGTCATGCATGTATGAAACCACTATCCTCTGTATTACAAATGTTAAAAACTAAAAAACATCTACAGTATAAAATGTATTACTTGAAATTAATCAATTAAATTTTATTAATGTTAGGTAATATTTTCAGATTCTTAAGTTTATTTATCCTAAAATACCAATATTTTGAGTAATAAAAAGAAATAATATCTATGTCTTCTTTATGTTTAAAGCAGTTAAAGCAGAAAATTTCTCCTTCGTCTTTTTTTTCAGCTTTATTGAGGCATGATTGACAAATAAAAATGATATATATGGAAGGTATACAACATATTTTGATATACATATACATTGTGAACAATTGCCATGACTGAGCTAGTTAACATACTATCACCTCACATTGCTACCTTTTGTGTATGTGTATATGGGGATAACACTTGAGATCTACTGTCTTAGCAAATTTCAAGTATAAAATACATTATTAGTGACCACGCAGTCCATTAGATCTTCAGAACTTATTCATCTTACAACTAAAAATGTGTACTTTTTGAGCAGTATCTCCCCTTTTCTGCCACCCCTCAGGTCTTCGTAACTTCCATTTTATCATCTGTTACTGTAAGTTTAACATATTCTAGATTGTACATATAAGTAAGATCAGGAAGTATTTTTTTTTTTGTCTTTCTGTGTGTGGCTTATTTCTTCCTTTGTATTTTTATGAATTTTTTAAGTTCATGTACACTCCCAGATTTGCTCTATACCAAAGTATGATATTAGTAATAGTGACCGTAAATAAAGTTTTATAAAGGAGAAACCATAGGTAACCACGTAGGATTTTCTAATATTTGTTCGGATATTTGTCTACCATTTTTTTCAGCCCCAGTTGGAACTTTTGACATGGATGTGATTTAACAGTGTCTCTTCCATACAACTGTATAAAGCTAACTGTATGGAAATTCTCCTAGAGTACTGGAAGACATTCTGCCCTATGGGCAACTATTCTCCATGGCATTTCTATGCAACTTGTGACAGCAGTTTTTCTGGACTATTTTTGCAAGAATATTTGCATAGCAAACAGCCTTAGAGGATTAAGATAGTATCTTCCTCACAGTCAGAAAGAAAATGTGTTTACTGTCTGGTATAATCAAGCTAATGTTTCCCTCCAATGATAAAGTTTAGGCAATTTTTTCTAATAGTCCTGTATAGAAAATTAAAATTTCCTAGTCTGAGTTATTCAGCCACAACACAAACCCAAAATGTGTGCAGCATCTAGCCGGGTCTGCCTCTTCATTGCTACCATGGGACTTGAGCAGTGTTTTCTATGTCATGTAACAAATGACCATAAATATAATTGTTTAAAACAACATGCTTTTATTATCCCCACTCTTCTCAGGCCTAACTGAGGAAGAATCTGTTATCAAGCTCATTACGGTTATTGGCAGTTATTTGTAGTTGTATGGCTGAGGACCTCAGGTTTTATAAGCGGTTGGCTGGAGTTTATCAGGTACCAAGAGTTTCTAATGGCTGCAAGCGGTTCCTTGAAACATGGGTTCTCCAACAAGCCTCCTGTTTTGTTTTGTTTTTTGGTCAAGACTACAGGAAGAATCTCCAAACTGCTAAGACAGAGTGTCACTTAATGAAATAGAATCATAATAGTGACATCTGATTGCTCGTGCCTATGATAATCTAATTGTGAAAGTGCTATCCCATAGCTTTTGCCATATCCTATTTGTTAAAAGTAAGTCATAATTGTCATCAATACCCAAATGAAGGGGATTACACAAATACATAAACATCAGGAAGTAGAAACCTTTGTGGAAAGAAGAGGCCATCCTAAGGTCTGTTCATCACAGTGTGCAACAGGAACTGATACAAAACTTGAAGCTCATACTGCTGGGTGTGCTGAGTAATAAAGTCTTTTGACTCTGATGCAGGATCCCTGTGTTTTCTGCCAGCATTTATGAACCAGTGGCAGGACAATTTGTTAGCTTGCAAGTAGGTAAGATCTCAGAAATTTTACAGTTCTTAACATGATTTGTCCCAGTCTAGTCCTGGATATTCACAAGATACTAGGAGTTTAGGGTTATATTACTCTGGCTCATTTTCCCCCTTTACTGAAGGAGGTTGACCAAGAGATAGAGTTTTCCAAACTACGTAGAATCTCCGTCTCTACTACTACAGACACTCAGAAACTTGGTACTTTTAAGGGCAAATACAGTTGTCAGCTGGTACTTCACATCCTCATGCTTACCTATACAAGGGTTCTTAAAACTATGGCTTTAATACTTAAACTAATTCATGTATATACTTATATTAACAGTTTACTTAAATTGAATCTTCCAGACTTCTAGAATACAACCAAAATGAGTATGGGAAAGGTACCATACCAGAACTCAATCATGAAATTTATGACTGGTGACCTGAAGGAATATAATTGCTCGTTTCTAAACTTGACAGAGTCTCATACCATATTTTAAAGTTTAACAATGTATGATATCTTACTAGAACTGAAAAATACACTATCAGAGTGATTTGAAATGAAGATTGCTTTAAAAATTGTGCTAAAATAGCTTATTTTCGCACACTACTTAGCAATATGAGTTAAAAGATCACTAGTTGAATAGCCCATAAAAAGTCCATTATGTCTTTTTTTTTTTTTTTTTTTTTTTTTTTTTTTTTTTTTTTGACACGGAGTCTCGCTCTGTCGCCCAGGCTGGAGTGCAGTGGCCAGATCTCAGCTCACTGCAAGCTCCGCCTCCCGGGTTCACGCCATTCTCCTGCCTCAGCCTCCCAAGTAGCTGGGACTACAGGCGCCCGCCACCTCGCCCGGCTAGTTTTTTGTACTTTTTAGTAGAGACGGGGTTTCACCGTATTAACCAGGATGGTCTCGATCTCCTGACCTCGTGATCCACCCGTCTCGGCCTCCCAAAGGGCTGGGATTACAGGCTTGAGCCACTGCCCGGCCCCATTATGTCATTTTATATACATCTAGCTGCCAAGCACTCAAGATCATAATAAGAAATTAAATAGTTCAAAGAAGACAAAATGTGAAAGTTAAGTGGTGAGACAATGCAATGTTCTACTGATAGACGTTATCTCAATAGCTTACAAAGTGTTGACAGCTCTTTACCAACCTAAGTGTAGTCTTATCCCAGTGCTTAAGGAATACCTTGTATAGTTCACTCAGATAGTTTCTGTATCCATAATTTAAAGGTGTTCTATGCCTCTCTTCTAAATTCTCCTTCTATTAAATATAACCATTGCAGTTTTTGACAATAGTAGCCACTAATTGCCATTACAATACAATAAAGAAGACAAATGCTTCCCTTCCCCATGCTATGCCAAGCCCCTTGCAGGACCTAGGGAAAAATAAAAGTTACTCTCCTTTAGACACCTTATTTACTTTTTGTCAACTTCTAAAATTCTCCATGAGAACATCTGGGCATTGCATCTGATTTTGTGGTGTTCCTGCTGTTTTCCAAACCTTTTCAAGCAATTAATTTGAAAAGTCCCAGAAAAGAGGAAAGCTTCTTCTTTAAAAAAATAAAAATAAATAAACCATGAAGAATAACTGGTTTCCTGTTCATCATTTTCATTCCCATTACAAATCCACCAGACTCATTTTACAACTGTGATTCTCTAGTGACTTTTCATCCTATGTTTGCCAATGTTTTCCAAGCCTTAGATCATAGGTATATCACATATACTTATGAGTAATAGAGAATTTCAGGCCCGTCCTCACAGTGGCTTAATTATAGTTCTGTATGTTTTTGCGCACATTTTAGTGTATAATTTTATTAGAAATATTTTACTACTAAAGCAATGATGTTTTTGTTAATGTTTTTGTAAACCAATTCTCCAAGAAGAAGGAAAGGAAAAGAAGAAGGAATTGAAAAAAAAAAAGAAAGAAAAAAGGAAGGAAGGAAGGAAGGAAGGAAGGAAGGAAGGAAGGAAGGAAGGAAGGAAGGAAGGAAGGAAGGAAAGGAGGGAGGATACCTTGATCTGTAATATTTGCCAATTTCTGTGATATAAATACTCTCATCATGGCCAATATCCAGCCTAATAAGTTACTGTCCTTAGAGACAGTGTTGGGAGGAGATGCACACAAGAAGATCTTGTGAACTGATGGGAACCAGCTCCAACACATCACTGGACCTTGGGGATTCCACTTCTAATAAATTGCTTTTAAGTTTCCTACTCATATGATAGTATTTACTGCTAGTATCTGTGCTTTATTTGCTCCCTCTCTCTGATATACAGAACTTTATTTTCTGTCTGCCTGGTCAACTAATTTCTTCTGGAGATACTCACAATCCACCCAGGAAGCTGTTGTTCAAGTGACAGCCTCAGATATCTGTAGTTAGGGATAAATATTTCTTTCATACCATTTACCACATTATATTGCAAATATCTGTTTGAATGTCTATTTTAATCTTAAACTGAGCCACCAAGAATTATATTTCATTCATCTTACATTTTGCCAGAGCATAGAAAAATGTGGGATCTAAAAGTTTATATGTGAAACTCATAATTCATGATAATGAATTAATATAATACTGAGTCAGCAATTTCAAAATTGATTTAAAATTGCAGTATCTGATATACATCAAGGAGAAGTTGTAATAGGGAGGTAATAAGGTGATTAATGGATTTTAAAAAGATGAATAATTGAAAAATATATAGAGAGAATTAAAAGAAATATAAGCAATGTCTTGTTCAGAGTGTCAACTTGTGAATTTTCAATGTAGAAAAATCACTGCATAGTTTTATAAACAGTATAATTGTATTTTCCACAATTAAAACATTTATTAATACATAGTCGTACATATTTATGGGGTACATGTGACACAAGCATACAATGTATAATGATCAAATCTGATAGCTGAACTAACCATCAGTTCAAACACTTATCATTTCTTTGTGTTGGCAACATTCCAAATGTATTCTTTCCATTATTTTGAAATGTACAATAAATGATTGTTAACTATAGTTGTCCTATTGTGTTACCAAACACTAGATCTTATTCTTGCTATGTAAATGTATTTTTCTACCAATTAATGAAACCCACTTTAGCCTTTCAAGCCTCTGGTAACCATCATGCTATTCACTGCCTCCATGAGATCAATTGTTTTTAGTTTCCACATACGAAAAGATGCAACACTTGTCTTTCTGTGCCAGGTTTATAACACTTAACATAATATCCTCCAGTTCCATCCATGTTATTGCAAATGACAGAATTTCATTCATTTTAATGGCAAAATAATATTCCATTGTGTATATACACCACATTTTCTTGATCCATTTACTTGTGTGAATATGTGAATATGAGCTAGAACTCCCATCCCACATCTGCAATAAACCCAGATATTTCTTCAATATGCAGATTTTAATATCCTTTAATTTGGGATATTGTGTGATTATATTTTAGTCTTGCTAACCACTTTTATAATTATACCAGTCAAGAACAATGAGGTAATACAATTTCAATTTCTAAAGCTTAAGCCTGAGATCAAGAAGATATTAATCCCATGTGATTTTTCTCAAAGTCACCACAAATAATAGCCAACACTAAAATCTAAATGTAAAACAGTACAAAAACTATCAGAAAATATCATTATGGAATACATTTTATAGTAAAATCCCTGCAGTGTCCGTTTTTTAGCTTGCGTTCCATTTTAACTCAAATGCCTGTATCTTCCTATGTAATATTTTAAATGTTTCTTGTCTTTAAATTCAACCTTTAGAATAGAAAAGTTACTTAATAGAAACTTATCTTTTATACATTTAGAAAGAAGCTTTAAAATCAACTTCTGCTCAATATAGTCTTCACCTCTGGGAACAACTTCATAAAGCAACAGCCTGAGCATTCCTGAATCACAGGAGCAATGACTAGAGTCATCCCGGCCACTCACATGAGAAATATGATGGAAGAACTGAGGAATGAAGCACATTTAAAACATACTTTCAACTTTCAGGAGACATTAACACAGAGAAAACGTTCAGAACAAACTGGATGGATATGAGAAGATATCTTTTGAGGACATAAATACATTTTACTTTCTGTTAATCCTTTCTGCCTTCATTTTTGTGGTTCGTAACCTGAACTATCATGTTCAGAGTTCGTAAAATGAGTGATGTCAAAAGAAATTTAAAGAATTCTCCCTCACACCCCAAGTTTATAGTATATCCAGTGTAAAATCCATGTTTCCTTCAGCTAATCTAATTTTCTACTCATTATCTTACATTGTTTCACTGCTTATCATCAGTTAGGAATTTTTTCAAAAATTACAGTCTTTCACTAATTAGTTTTGTGATGTGATCAAGTCACTTTATCTCTCAAAGTCTTCTTGTTAACATCTGCACATCGTCTATTTTTATGTCCTCCTAATTATTATTAATTACCAAAAAATGAGAAAATGAATGTAAAGCATTCAGAAACACGTAAAACACAGAAACGGAACACTGTGATTGTCTTTCAGTCTCTGGCGGATTGCAAATTCCTAAGTAAAATATTAGAACTATTTTCTGAATAACTCAGGAATTTCCCTTCTGCAGGTCAGGCCACTGGGTGGCATATTGTGATCGACTGAATTACTGTTCCCCAAATCTGTTTTCTTTTCCTGCAGGACACAAAACTAGAATTCATATCTCAGCCTCTTTTGAATTTAGGTATGACTACAAACAAACAGAATGTGTCACATTTTGCGTGATATCAGACCTGCCCAGTATTTTTTCTGTGATGCACAGAAAAAATCTATAGGGCAACAGGGTCATGAAAAGACAAAGAAACTAAAACAATAAGATGGAAAGATAACCACAAGTAGAAACACAGGCTTAGAAAAGAGTAATTTTTAGGATCACAGACTTACAAAACAGTAATTTTGTAGGCTTTCAAATATACAAGGAACAAATACCTATTTTGTTGGAATACTGAAATTTCTGGGTTACTCTATGAAAGAGGTGACCATTGAGGACACAGTCTTACTTATTACTGTACTTTAGGTTTCTTAATATTCTATGCTTCAGATATTCTAATTTGCTAAATTTTATGTCTGTAATGAGTACATAAACAGTCTATGTTAAAATGTCACCAAAGGCAAAATTTCTATTTCTATGTATCAGTAATTACATTTAATTTTACATTAATATTGCTGAAAAATTTGTCAATTTAATTGAAATTCTTTTTCAAGTTGTCAAATAACTTAGCCATTTTAATTAATTACAATTTGCTTTTCTTTAGGATAATTACAGTTTTTTTCCTTCAAAATTGTCATTCACATCCTGAGAGGGTTAGTGATCCCTGAAGGTAGCGGTAGAGGAGCTTATTTCTTAATTTCAAATAGATTAAAATATGAACACTCTTAAAGAAGTTTAAAAAGCTTATTTCCCATATGACATTCACATCTAGAAATGATTAACATATGTAGTTGTGATAACATTCTATTTATTGAGTTTTCTATTACTTATAAAATAGACATATATTGCAAGTGTAAACTTTTTACCAAATATTTTTAATCAATAACAGTATCCTTTTTCTATAAATTTGTATAATTTGAAGACGCCAGAAAGAAAGAACAAAAAAAGAAAGGAAAGTGGGCTGGGCACAGTGGCTCACGCCTGTAATACCAGCACTTTGGGAGGCCAAGGCTGGTGAATTACCTGAGGTCAAGAGTTCGCGACCAGCCTGGCCAGCATGGTGAAACCCTGTCTCTACTAAAAATACAAAAATTAGCTATGTGTGATGGTACACACCTGTAGTCCTAGCTATTCAGGAGACTGAGGCAGGACAATCGCTTGAATCCGGGATGGGGAGGTTGCAGTGAGCCAAGACCGCGCCACTGCACTCCATCCTGGGCAACAGAGAGAGATTCCATCTCAAAAAAAAAAAAAGAAAAAGAAGAAGGAAAGAAAGTGTATAGAAAACCTAGCCAAAGACCAAAAAATATTGACTATAATAAAAATGTCTGAAATTCATATGAATATGGATTAAATACCAACTCTACAAATCAGTAATATTTCCTATATTAAAATATTAATTTGTCAAAGACTACCTAGCAAACTTAAATAAACCATGCAGCAACTAATAACATTTAAAGACCAGTTTAAATAGCAGTTAGCAAACTTAAAATAGTGAAAAAAAGAAAATATAATGATAGTATAGACCTTTGAATTGTATACATATGTTATATATAATACATAAATACATAAGAAAAGTAAAGTAGTAGGACATTCAGAATAGCAGTGACAGGAGGTTGGCAGACCCTTTTCCAAGCCAAACAATGATTTACTGATAAAGATTTTGTTAAAATAACCATTAGAAATGTATGTGAAGTGTCCTAATAGCATACAGGAAATGAATTAAAATGTACTAAAGAAGGTGTAATAAATCTTGATAAAGACAATGTGAATCTATAGCATTTGAGCCATCACCCAGTCCCATTTTCCCTGCTAGATGAGTATAACAGAAACTCTACTTTGTGTAGCTCCTGTCAAGAAAGTAAGGTTTCTCTTCCTCTAGTTTTCAGTCTAGGGGTACAGTTTCACCACAGGCAGGGAAGATCAGAGGTGATCATCCTCCTCAGTTTGATGTTGCAAAACATTCCAAGAAGACTGGCCTCGCCTTCTCCCTATCTAGTCCCCAGTGTAAGTGAGGCAAACAACCCCAGGTTTTTCTTAGTCCAACCAAGCTCTGAAACAAATAAACAATCAAAAATACATATAACACCACCACCACCAAGATCTGGAGCATGGGGTAGGACTAAGTGTCCAGAGTTGCTACAATATATTATTCAACTCACCACATTGATATCCAATAGACTGAAGGATATCAATATCATGAGTTGCTAAAATACATAATAAAAAGTGTCTCTTTTTCAATAAAAATACATGAGACACGCAGAGAAACAGGATAGTGCTGCCCATAGACGGGAATGAAAGAGCAGACAATGTTGTTTGCATTTGAGGTAACCTAAATGTTGGCTTTAGAGACCAAAACTACAAAGTAGTTACTATATATATGTTTAAAAAATCTGGAGAAAACTGTATTTCAAAAAATAAAGAAAGGCATAATGACAATTTTCCAATCAAACAGAAAATAATAAAGAGATGAAAAATTATTTAAAAATGGAAATTCTGGACTTAGAAAGCATAATAACTGAGACAAAATACACTACAGGTGCTCAACAGAAGAAGACTTGAACTGACAGAAGAAGGTATTATGTAAAGCAGATTCACCATGTACTTGTTACCCAGTTATCTGAGTGAGACAGAACATGTTCAAATACAAAATCATATGAAGTAGATTCATTACTTACAGATATGCAGCAAGGGACCAAGATCCACTGTGAGTTGGTCCCTCAAGGCCCAAGACGGCTTCCCAGGGTAGATGGAACGTTGATTCACATGCCCCACTTGCATCACAGCCAAAGGACCCCAAAAGGCATCCTACCTGTGGTTATATATATATACCATTGGCCATGAAACTCACTGGGACAAACTTTGAAGAACATCTTGGCTTCCAGAGGAAAGAGGAACATAGCCCCCGGTGTCCCTGTAGTTCCTCTCTATCCCAAAATGTTACTTTCTCCAGGAGGGACAGGAACTAGGCCCAGACTGTTTCAAACAGTTCCTCCCTGTCTCAGGGTATTGCATTCCCAGCACATTCTATGGTTATTTTGTAGAATTGTAATCAAGGAGGAGACAGGGGTTAGGAGAAAGTTAGATCAGTCCAAGGCCACCCAGAGAACTGTCCTGCAAATTAATAAACTTGAAGATATATCAATAGTGATCACATATTAAAGAACAAAGATAAAAATGAATAAAGAAAAATAAACACAGCCTCAAAGAAATGCAACAAACCATTAGGACATTAACATACTTGTAATGGGAGTGTCAGAAGGTCTGAAGAGATAAAAGAAGCAGACAAAAATACTTTAAAGCATAATGGCTGAATTCTCTTCAAAATGGATGAAAAAGATTACACTATACATGTCAGATGCTCAATTAACTTTAAGTAGAAAAAAAATCAAACAGACACACATTCAGAAACATCATAATAAATATGTTGCTAAGCTGAAAAACAAAGAGAAATTATTGAAAGCAGCAAAGGAAAACAACTCATCACTTACAATGAACTCACAATAAGATTAACAATTGATCTCTCATTACAAACAATAATGTCAAGAAGGCAAGAATCCCATATCCAAGAGAAGTATGTTTCAAAAATGAAGATGAAGTAAAAACATTTCCAAAAGCAAAAACCAAGAGAATTCATTGCTAGAAGATCTACTTTATAAAAAATCCTGAAGGAAGTTCTTCAGGCAGAAAGTATGAAAACACTGGTAAAAAGTCAAACCTACATCAAATAAAACAAAGAACACAAGCAAAATTATTTACAGGGAATTATATGTGTATATTATATGTAATTATACAAGGTTGTATAAATGAATATTACTTTGCCTTCTTTATCTTTATTTAAAATCCAATTTTATAAAACAATGTGTACATTAGTATGGTGTTTGGCCTATAACATGCAGGAAAGTAACATATTTAGTGCTAAGAGCTCTAAGGAAGCATGCAGAAATAAATCTGTTTTGGAGTAAGGAAATGACACCAGATGGTAACTAAATCCTCAGGAAGAAAGGAAAAGATACAGAAATGGAAAATTTTAAGTTTAATATAACAGACACTATAAATATATACTTGATCTCCTTTCTGCTCTAAGCTTCTTTAAAAGACATCAAATTATAAAACTGATTTCTAAAACAATGTATTATAGGGTTTATAACATATATAAATGTACTATATATAACAATAATAGCACAAAAAGAAGAAAGTAGAACTATGAAGGAGTAACATTTTTATAATCGCATTAGATTTAGTATAAATCTGAAGTAAATTCTGATAAAGTAAGACATATAGGGTAAGTCCTATGGCAACCACTAAAGATATAACTCAAAATACAATAGAAAAAAAACATACTAAAAGAATTAAAATGTTACATTAGAAAACATTTAGAAAAAATTCAAGACAAAGTGATAAAGGAAGCCTAGAGGAAAAAATAAGATATGAGACAAGTAAAACAGAAAAAGACAATGGTAAGGTTAAATCTATACCAATAATAAAATTAAATGTGATTGGATTAAGTAAGTTGATTAAAAAACAAAAATTATCAGACTGGATTAAAAAAACAAAAACTTAACTATATGCTTTCTCTGGGTTGTAGACCTCAGATGAAAAGAGACAGATTGGAAGTAAAAGGATAAAAAAAACCAAAAAACAAAAAAGATAGATCCTACAAATGGCAATCACAAGAAAACTGAAGTGGCTATACTAATGTCAGACAAAATAGACTTTTAAACCAAAAATGTTAAGAGAAATAACTAGTGACATTGTATGATAAAATATAAATCCATAGGAAAGACATAAAAATAATAAATATAAATACACCAAAAAAGAGAGGCTTAAAATGCATAACAAAAAATACTTGGAAGAAATAAAGGGGAAAGAAATGAACAATTCAATTATACTAGTTAGAGACATCCAATGCCTCATTTTTAATAATGACTAGAACAACTGCGCAGAAGAGAAACAAGGAAATAGAATCACTGAGGAACACTGTAAAAGCAGACCTAACAGACATCCACAGAACATTCTACCTCAAGAAAGCTAAATATCTTGTCATCGGAAATGCACATGAAATATTCTCTGATGGACAACATTCTAGACTGTAACTGAACCACAATAAATTCAAAAGAATTGTACTTTGTATGCAATGAAATTAGAAATCAGTAGCAGAAAGAAATTTGGACAAATGTATAGAAATTAAATAAACATAGTTCTTTGACCACTGGGTCAAAGAGGAAATCAAAGAGAAAAGAGAAATTATTTTGAGCTGAGTTAAAATGAAAATATAACATAGCAAAAGTCATGAGATGTGGTTAAATCTGCAGTTAGAGGAAAATTTATAGCTGTAAATACCTATGTTGAAAACGAAGATAGACATCCAATCAGTATCATAGTCTTGCACCTTAAGACACTGGGGGAAAAAAAAAGGAATAAAAACTTAAAACAAGTAAAAAAATGAAAATAAAAATTGCAAAAGAAACAAATGAAATGGAGAATAAAGGAACAATCAAGAAAATTAATGAAACCAAAATCTGCTTCTTTGAAAAGTTCAAGAAAATTGACTTTTTTTTTAACAAAATTAGAAAATTTTAAAGGACTTTAATACTACTAAAATTAGAAGTTACAGAGAGAGCATTATTACTGACCTTACAAGATAAAAAGGAGTACTATTGAGAAAAAACCATACGCTAATAAATTGAGTAACTTTGTAAGTAAATTCCTAGGAAGGTATTAGCTACAAATAATGACTCAATAACAATGAGATAATTCAAATAGATTTATTACATATTAGCAGAATGAAGAATGCAAAAACATAATCATCTCAATGTTACAGAAAAAGCCATCTTACAATTTAATAGTTGATTATAATAAAAATATTTTTTTCCAAAAGAAATAGGAATTCCTTAACATGATAAACATCTACCAAAAAAAAGCAGCAAAATACTTAATACAAGAGTGATAGCTTTCACCAAAGATCTATATTTTCATAAAACATTCTATCTATACAGCAAACTTGATAGAATATACAAAAATGCTACTAGAATCAATAAGATAATTTATAAAGTATGCAGGATGCAAGAACAGTATAACAAATCCATGGTATTTACTTTACAAATTATTATACTGATTCTAGTAGCTTTTTAAATTTGTTCCAGGACTATAGTAGATAATAGTGTCTTGTACATTTCAAAATTATTTAAAGTATATTTCAAACATTCCTATTATAAAAAAGATAAGAATTTGAGGTGATAAATATGTTAATTACTTTGACAATTAATTTGCGTTGTAATTACAAATTATTACATCCCCAAATACCACATAAATATATACAACTATAATTTGTCAATCTATAATTGAAAATAATATAAAATAAATATATCAGTGATGTTGCTATACACTAAAAATGAATGATCCAAAAGTGAAATAAAGAAAACAATTCATTTACAATATCATCAAATGAATAACTTACTTAAGAATCAGCTTAATAAGAAAAGTACAAAACTTATACACTGAAAGCTACAAAATATAGTTGAAACTTAATATCTAAATAAATTAGAAAAATAATCCAATTTTAATGGACCAGAAGACTTAATTTTGTAAAGAAAGCTATACTTTCCATATTGATGCACACATTTCACAAATTACAGAAACTCCCAAACTGACCTTAAAATTAATATAGAATTTCAGAGAAAGCTATTTATCAAAAAACAATCTTGAAAAATAAATAGAAGAGTTTGAGTACTCACACTTTTCATTTTCAAACTTACTAAAAATCTACACTAATCAACAGAGTGTTGCACTCATATGGATGTGTATATGGGTACAATGAATCAAGAGAGTGTTGCACTCATATGAGTGTGTATATATATATGTGTATATATTTATATATATGTGTATATATATATACACACACGCACATATAGGCTAGGAATGAGAGTCCAAATACTTTACAATTGATTTTTTATAAGAATGCTAATGTTTACAAATGATATTGTGACAACATGACACATTCATACCAAAAATGCAATTAGACTCCTTTCTAACACCATAACCTAAAATTAATACAAAAATAGATCATAGACATAGTTGTAAGATTTAAAACTATGAAATTTCTAGAAGACAACATAAGAATAAATCTTTGTAACCTTAAATTGGGCAATGCTTCATTAATACTATATGAAAACAAAATATGCAAAAGAAAATTACAAATAAATTGCACTTCACCAAAAGTAAACACTTTTTTGCTGTAATCTACACCCACGAGAAACTAAAAACACAACCTACAAAGTGAGATAAAATATTTGCAAACCATATACCTGGAAAAAGACTTGTATGCAGAATATATTATGAACTTTATAACTCAATAATCAAAAGATTAAAAAACTCAACACTAAATGGACAAAGCATACAAATAGATATTTCTCAAAAAAGTGTGCAGATGGCCAATAAGCTCATGAAAAGCTGCTCAACATCATTAGCTGTTAGAGAAATGCGGATAAAAACAAGACTCCACTGCATAACCACTAGGTTAGTGTACTAAAAAAGACAGAAACTACAGACACTAACTGGTGTTGGTTAAGATGTAAAGAAATTGGAATCATTGTACATTGCCACTGTGATTTTGAAATGGTATAGCAGCTTTGGAAAATAGTTGTGTGATTCCTTAAATTGTTAAATGTAGAATTATCAAATACAACTAACAATTCCACTCCTATGTATATCTCCAAAAAATTTAAAAAATACATTGCTAGAGAAAAGTTTTCACGTAAATGTTAAAAAAAAAAAAAAAAAGCACTATGGTATAATAAAGACATTTAGTCTTTGTCCAGGTTCCTGGTACAGAACACCTGGAACCATTGAAATGTTCTGATCAATAAGGGTGATAGAAGAATCACTTCTTCTAATGAGGTGACTCTTGGAAGTCTGGCTCCTAGATACTTGCAGAATGGGGGCTAGTCTCCAGAAAGATCTAGCCTTCATTACAAGCTTGAAATTTTCAGCCCCACTCCTTTAACTTCCGGGAATGGGAAAAGGGCTGGAGATTGAGCTCCAGCAATCCAGCAATGGCCAATGATTTAGTCAATCATGTCTACTTAATGAAACCTCCATAAAACTGCTAAGCTATAGAGTTCAGGGAGCTTCTGAGTTGAAGAACATACCACGTTTCAGTGGCACACTGAAACACTATGGGACAGATGTTTCTGTATTTGGAACCCTTCTAGACCTCACCCTATGTACCTCTTTACCAGTGTGTTCATTTGTATCCCTTACAATAAACCAGTAACAGTAACTAAAGTGACTTCCTAAGTTCTATGCTAGTTGGACCATGTGGTCTCCAAAGTTGCCACAGTAGGGAAAGAGAATGATGAAGGAGGCACATCTTCATCTTGACTCTCTCAGAGAATAAGAAACACATGACACTTTATTGTGGTCCATTGTCCAGAATTAGGCAAATGATCTCAATCTCATCACATGGGATGGTAACAAATCTGAGAACCACATGAAGTAACTGTTAAGAACTCTCTCTACCAAAATGAAATGTATTTGAAAATTGTATATTTTCTATATGGTAGGATTTTTTCTCACAAAGAAACAGTTTTTTGTTGTTGTTGTTGTTTTTTTAATTTCAAGTATCCATGAACTCTTTGTATCAAAAGGTAGAAACTATTTTCCTATCCCTTAAATCTAGACTGACACTCTGATTTTCCTTGACCAACAAAATGCTGGTGAAATGTTTTGTGCTGATTCTGAACATAAGCCTCAAGGAGTTTCGATTGCTTCTACTGGTTCTTGTAAACTCACCAGTACAATGTGGAAACCTTGGGCTAAACAAATAAACAAAGAGTGACACATGTCATCCCTGGTTAGGATCTCACATCAAGCTAAGCACTAAACACATGGGTAAAGACTCTCTAGATGAGCCAAAGTCCACATAACTGTCAGGTTACTGCAGACTCAGGTGCCAGCCTATTCCAGATCAGGATGAACCTGGACCCAGTCCTGTAAAGATACATATAAATCAAAAGTAAAAACATGTAATTCACCATGAGACAAAAAGTGGGGAAAACACCCCTCCCAGCTGGGCACAGTGGCTCACACCTGTAATCCCAGCATTTTGGGAGGCCAAGGTGGGTGGATAGCCTGAAGTCAGGAGTTCAAGACAAGCCTGGCCAACACAGCAAAACCCTGTCGCTACTAAAAATACAAAAAATAGCTGGGCATGGTGGCGGGCACCTGTAATCCCAGCTACTTGGGAGGCCAAGGTACGAGAATCACTTGAACCCAGGAGACGGAGGTTGCAGTATGCCAAGATCATGCCACTGTACTCCAGCCTGGATGACAGAGCAAGACTCCATCTCAAAAAAAAAAAAAAAAACAACAAAAAAAACCCACCCCTCCCTTTTTTTAGAGCACTTCTTAGAAAACTTTTCTTTGTAAAGTATTTCTCTGTCCTTTGAGATATATATATATCTCTCTTTTAAGATGTTAAATAAGTCTCTTGACAGTTTTAAAACCCAGAATGCTTTTCTTACGGACCTAGAAGCCATCTCTTTGAAATGTAATCATAAACGAAGACTGTGCAGCTATCTGCCAGTCCTGAATAGTAGCCTGGAAGGTGGGAGCCTAACTAGCTTAACTTCTCCTCTAGGTTTGCAGGTTGTTAAAACTACCTCTTGACATCAAGATGTTAAAGTTTATTTTGCTTTTGGATAAACACAAGTCATTAGCATTTTAATTAGGAGATGAGTATACAACTAACTATATATGACAAATGGTCCTCTTACTTCAATACCCATATTTGAGGACTATAGTTTATTATGAGAACACATATGTGATGGGTTTTATCTTCCTGACTATGTAACTAAGATTTTATTCTTTTTTTTAGTGGATTGTCTGTGATGCACAATTTTGTTTGGTTTAAGGCTGGTTTGATAATGACGTTTTTTTTCTGTATGCTTTGCAGAGGAATTTTTGCATTGGCAGATGTCTCAATTATTTTTTACCAAAAATCAGCAGAGCTACTCATATGACTGACTCTACAGCCATGAGCAATAATAACTGGTGGCTGTTCTTTAACCACAAAGTTTGAGCTTTGCACAGAATAAAAGCTAACCAGTAAATTCTGTAACCACCAATAGGTTCTTCTTGCCCACTGCACAGATAAAACCAATTCACTGGGACAGTAATATTGCAGTGGAGAAAGAGTTTCATAATCACAGAGCCATCCAAGAGCCATTAAAGGAATTTATTACTCAAATCCGCTTCCCTGATTACTCAGAGGCTAGGATTTTATAGATAATGTGGCAGACAGGGCGTTAGAGAATAGATGCTGCTGATTGGTTGGAGATAAAATCACAGGGATATGGAAAATGGTTCTCATGCACTGAGCTAGCCTTTGAATGGGAAACATAGGATTGCTTGCAACATGAGTCATGGATTTAGGTGAGGTCCACGTATTGCCAGAATGAAGAAAGTCTGAAAAACCTCTCCAAGGACCTATCTAAGGTTCTACAATAGTAACGTTATCCATAGCAGCAAATGGGGAGGTCACAAATCTTGTAACCTCTGGCCATGTGACTCATGAGCAGTAAGGGATTATAGAAAAGGAAGCTAGGAAACAATGGCTGCTTATCATTTAATTATGCCTACATTTTAGCAGAGTCCAGGCCGTTTTCGTAATCATAATCTTGTGGTCTTTCATTAGTCTTACAAAGATAGTTTTGGTCCCAGAACAAGGAGGGGATCATTTTTAGGGAGCAATTATTATTATCCTTGCTTCAAAATTAAACTACAAAGGAAATTTTTTCCATAGTTAACTTGGCCTATGCCCAGGAATAAATGAATATAGCCAACCTGTGGGGATAGAAGCAGTATGAAGTCTACCATGCTAAACTTCTCTGTTGACATATTATTTGCAAAGGCACCTTCAGTCACCCGTCTTTGACCCCTCTTTGGCTTGAGCATACTTCAAGGTATAAATTATAAAGCTAGTAGAAGGCTGATGACCACTCCAATTTCTACCTGATGACAGGGAGCATGGTTGAGGTTAAAATTGGGCCTAGCTAGAGAAGAATAAAACCATTTTGGAGTTGTCTGCATGTATTAACAAGTGCCTGGCTAAGGTCCCAATGTTTGTATGGCAGAGACATTAGTACTCTTATTCACAACTTTAGCACAGCACTTCAGTCAACAGCAAACCATAAGATAAATAATAGACCCTAACATTAGGAGTGAAAGCACTAGCTTCTGGAGTCCCTGCAGAACTGACCCAAAATCTTGAGGCATCCAGGTGAATGACACTGAGAACCAGTCACTTACGGGGTTGTCAGTAGAGAATCAGAAACAATTAACCAATTAACAAAGCTAGAATCTAATAAGAAGTATACTATAGTTTTTTCCTGAAACATATTTTGTCTCTGCAGTTCCCCATTTTACCAGAGAAATCATAGTAGGACCAATGTCTTTGCAGAATAAATTACAGTCTCATTATTTTTGCCCAGATTATTTGCATAAAGTGCAGCAAGAACAATCATTTGCCATATAGGCTCCTTTTTCTAAATTGGCTTTGCTGGAATATTTTCATAAGGTATCTGATTAGACCTTTTAAAAGCCTCGTGAGTCCAGCCAATAATTCATCTGTGCCTGCAAATACCTGTATGAATCAGTTGAATTCATCTCCTCTCAAGTTTCTAAAGTAACTTTGGGTTCCTGGGCCTGTCAGAAAGTAACTTTCTGTACATACTACAAGTCAGGAGCTCCGCAAAGAGACTGCTTAGACAAGAAATGAGGCCAGTTTTTCCAGTTGTTTTTTATTAGCTCTATAAGTCAACCTCAATTCCTTAAAGCAGTCTACTCATATCTGAAAACATGCCATTCCAGTCAAAGCCTCATTGAACTTATGTAAAAAATGATATTGCTATAAATTTAGAGTACTTACAAATAGTTTTCAAATTCTGGAGAAATCAGGTAAAGAGAAAGAAACTTTTCAATTTTAACACATGAGTATACTTTATTCAATTGTTAAAAACTCTAAATTGCTCAAAACAAAAAAGTTTTCTTAATTCTGAAAAGCAAAACAAAATGAATCAGCAGTGTTTTTGGAAAAACAGTATAAAGATTATTTCAATATTCGATTCAGTCCCTGCAGTAAACACTTTTTCTATTCAATATTCATGAACACATTAGCTCTCCAAGAGTTCCTTGGAAGCTTTCCTCCCTATTCCAATGACACCATTTACAAAGTTATCAGAAACCAATATTCAAGAATACCCATGAGAGTCCTACAGCTGATCACAAAACTGCCTTTGGAAAGAATCAAAGAAAAATGATAATTGTAAATGATAAAAGATAGCCGTGGTCAAACATGCAATTGACGAGGAAATCTGTTCATCTTTGTGGCGTACAACAATTTAACATAACAATCATAATTATTACTGATATCATACACCCACCCATCAGAATTATGAGTCTCACACAATTCTGGAACACTTACCAATAACAAATTCATACAAATACCACTCAAAGAAAGTCATTGACTGTTTCATACTTCACAATGCTTCCTGTATAATTGTATAATTACCAAGTAAGCCAAATATGTCCTTTTTGGACGTCAGAGGTCCTGATATCTTAAAAAAAAAAGTTAATGAGGTCAAAAGGACTAAATTTAGAACTTGAAATTTTCATTTTGGGAGGTTTGTCAAATATCAAATTTTTTAAACATTTGATATCAGAAAACAGGGTCACAGTTCATTCATTTAGCAGAAATAATAACTCAAAAATTTCAAAAAAGCAAAACCTTTTACACTGTGATAGAGAGAAAACAGCTTTCCAAATAAGACCAAATAAAGATAGCATGAAGCCAACTGAATTTGTCTCTTCTGCCTCCTTTTATTAATTTCCTATTTTTCCTGTAGTTTACTCAAAATGCAAACAAAAATCTTTCATTATCTCTCAATATTACACAAAAATCTTGCTCATAAGAGAAAAGCAAATTTCACCTATAAATTAGTGCATTAAGACTAATTTTTAACAAAATCTTATAAACAAATCTAATTTTAGTCAATTTAATCATAAGGTAAGATTCCATAAGCCTTTTATAACCCTTTACAATTTTGTACTAATGAGCAGATCAGCGCTCCAAGGAAACCCTGTTATTCTGAGACATGGGCCCAGATTCTGGCCTTGAATCACTGTGCTTTTTATCTTAATGTTTAATTTATAGAAAAACTAAAAAATCTTCAAATTTTGATCAACTTGATCATATGCAGTACTTCCTTTAGAAGATCAATCATTTGCAAATCTTCTACAACTTTAGTCTTGTCCTACAATTTTTTAACTTAAGACAATTCTTAAAATTTCTAAAGTAAAAATCATTTCCCTTTAACAAAAACCATATTTTTACACTTTTTTATAACCTTTTACCAAATACACATTCTACTTTCTTTATACAACTTGCATGTAAACTGTTTCTCTCATAGTTTAAATTACATATGTTAAAATGTTTACTCTTGGAAATTTTTATCTTTAATGAAAAACCTGGTAAGTAAGCATTTTAATCATATATCAGATTACAGAGCACAGGAAAAGGACAGAGCTGCAGACAATGTCTGAATCTTCCCAGCATAGCCAAGGGGCTTGCCTAACAGCACATATCCCCAGGTCTTATCTAAAATCTAAAGGCTCCAAAACAGACAATTCATACAATTATCAAAAATGTTACAGAAGTAGTTTATGACCTTAAAACATCCAGCAGACAGTGTCAGACTTAACTCAGACTAAATGTCTACATTCTGAAAATGTTTCTATTTTATTTTAAATCACCTTTATTTACAAAACACTACTAAAGTCACATGAAGTGAAAAGCATTTGAGTTTCTATTATTTCTGATAAAATATTTGGCTTAAGCACTTACTTTTCATTAAACCCAATCAATTAGAGCTCTTCTATATATTTTATAGTGAAATATCACATAGACATAGAAACACACAGACAGAAGTAGATTTTATAGATTTATAAGAGTCTTCATATATCATTTCTTAAAGTATCTCTTCCTCATTTTTGTTTATTATTCTCTTGATCACCTGTTTCCTGCCCTAAACAATTGTCCAGTAGGCATCTCCAAGTTTGCATTTCTAAAGGGACAATTCTTAGGTGGTATGAAATAGAGAATTTATATTTTACTCAAACCAAGGAAAATGGTGTAAGTAAAGGTTCAGTTAAGATAGTCAGGAAAAGCAGACTGTCTTATACATGGAGATTTCCTTAAAGATATGTTTCTTCATTGGATTACTGGCTTTAGGGTGGAAACCTTTAAAGGACAGGACCAGGAAAACATGTGATTTTTAGGGCATAATATGCAGGCACAGATGGAAGGCAGAAGAAATCCCCCAAAATCAAGGATACTATTTTTATACTGAATCCTGGATCACAGAAGAAGGAAACACTGTGGAATGAGACATGGAAATGCTTTCACAATACACTTTATTGCAAGGACATTCTGGTGTGCAACACAGAGCCAATCAGCCCATCCCCCACTGGAGTCTTATCCCTTATTCCATACCTTCTAAGTGCCCAAGAGCACACTTCTCTTACATAAACACACAAATAAGAGAGTATTGCCCTGTAGTAATGATCACTCACTGTAAGCAACTGCCATTAGCGATTTCTAAAAGCATAGCCCTTACCTACTTATTACACACCAAGATTAAAACTTTCTCATAATTTCTTTTTTTTTTTTTTTTTTTTTTTTTTTTTGAGACGGAGTCTCGCTCTGTCGCCCAGGCTGGAGTGCAGTGGCCGGATCTCAGCTCACTGCAAGCTCCGCCTCCCGGGTTCACGCCATTCTCCTGCCTCAGCCTCCCGAGTAGCTGGGACTACAGGCGCCTGCCACCTCGCCCGGCTAGTTTTTTTGTATTTTGTAGTAGAGACGGGGTTTCACCGTGTTAGCCAGGATGGTCTCGATCTCCTGACCTCGTGATCCGCCCGTCTCGGCCTCCCAAAGTGCTGGGATTACAGGCTTGAGCCACCGCGCCCGGCCCTAACTTTCTCATAATTTCTAATGCCCCCCCCGCCCACCCAAGTCGAAAACATCAGGAAATGCAACGCAATAGAGAGCAGAGTTTTAGATTTTAGTGGGAATCTGCCCACTTAGATCTCTGGGGCTTCCATGAGGAAAACAGGGATTCCTCCCAAAACAGAGTCTTTGGTGCCTTTTCTGTTTCCCCCAAGGGGTCCCAGTCTGTGAGAAATTATTTTAGATCCTTTCATGTGGGCATCAATAGTGAAAAGATGAAGGAAGGATGGACAGAAGCAAATGAAGAAACAAGCAGAATTCAATTGACTAAGTTTTTACAGAGAAAGAGAGCAGAGGCTTTAAGACAATATATGTACATATATAGCCCAAATAACCTTTTCAGTTAAATTGATTTTAACAATGGAGCTCTTAAAGAAAATTTTTCCAGATCTTTTATTACCAAAGTTTAGCCAAGACAAACAATATTTCTGGCTTTTAAACTTCTTTATCAGAGGTAGCCTCCCACGGGAAACCAGTTAAGTCCTAAAGTTATGACTTGACCATGGTTGCAGGAATTGTCTCCAAGGAGGCAGTAAACAGTTTTTGCAAGATCTAGAATTACCACAATGGTGGCTCAGGGAATGGAAAGTTCAAGACAGGACATTGGAAGTTGTCCGGGAAGGGGAAAAGAATCAGTAAGTGGCAAAACTCACATAAATATCAAACCAGAAAGGACTCATTCTCAAAGCCAGGAATCAAATCCAAGCCACCACAGTGAAAGACTTAGCTCCTGATCTACAGCTTGGGGTGTTGGCCATTTCTCTTCCCAGAAGGAATCTAAAGGAGTTTTTTGACTTTGCAAAGGATTTCAACGCTCAAGATAATATTTAAGGCTAGCCAAGACATTATTATGTGCTCTTATTTAACTTAACCATTTTTCCAGTTGTTTAGAATAAGAGATCTCTAAAATTCTTTTTCTTTTAATGGTGTATTTAGTTCGAATAGTGACTCAATCCAAAACCTTTTTTAAAGACCAAATGGTAATTTTCTAGGAAATATTCCTAGAGCAAACATAGAGGAGGAATATAAATAGGAAATATTCCTAGAGCAAGCATAGAGGAGGCATCCTCATGATCCCCACAACTTCATTTTCAGGAATGGGCTTAGAATAGGAAAAGATCACAAAAGGTCCATAGGTATTGGACTTTCTAAAGACAAAACTCATTTAAGGGCTTAAGACATTTGAAACAAAAAATATGCTGATGGTCCTCAGACTTCCAGTCCTTTCAGGCTGGTCTCTCTGATATAAACCCCAAAATTCATGCCTTCCAGATAAAAGATAGCATCCCCTCACATAGTCATAAAGTCAAACTCTCAATGTTATAAAGCAAGATTAGAGGGAAGCCTCATCTGATTTTTGTTTCAGCGACCCACAGCAAAGTTCTTAACTGAACAATCTGCAGGACTGGCTTGAAGAGTGGGCTTATAGGGATCCTAGGCCCGTGTTCCATTCTACACTACCCCTCTTCATGAAAGAACAATGGAGAAAGAGAAAAACAAAGGATAATAGTCAAATAAGGGCTATTTCTGAGAGGAAAGGGGGTCAAAGAATATGAATATTCACAGCACAAAGGACTGAAAGTATATCAGAGTTGCTACAACCTAAGACTAGTCACATAAATCCTTTTTGTCATTAATCAAAACTTTGCAGAGGAAACAGTGGTTTTTACCATCCACTCAAGTAGTTTGTGCACGGAGAGAGGACAGAAGCCTAGCTGGTAAGAAATTTTTACTGTTTCGCTGGCTTGTCAGATTCCTGGGTTTCCTTTCTTTGTGGCTTCCAGAAGAACAGAGCAGCTTTTGATGACCCTGCCCACTGCACCATAGCTGTGAGGGCCATGCTGTGTTACAAAAGAAAAATCGTCCTTTTTGATTTCATGAAACCATAGTCAACAGACTTCCAATTTTGCAAGATGCAGTCCAACAAGCTGCATGGGGGAACTGTATTAAGATTTCTCATTTCAGCCACAGTGATATACACACAACAAAATGCAGACATCAAAGACAAGCCAGAGGCCTTCCAGAACCAGATTCCAAATAAGGAAAGCATGTTCTTCCAAAAAAAAAAAACAAATAAACAACAACAACAACAACAAAAAATCCAGAAACAAACTAACAAAAAATTCCTGTTCTCCATTCAAGGGAGGAGAAATCTCCCCAAACCATGACTCTTCCCACAACCTAGGGAGAGCTAAGCAGAACCCACAAAGGAGCCACCCAGAAGCTACAAAAGGGACCCACCAGAAGCTTCAAAGGGGAGGAAACACAACCGACAGCAGGACCAACCAAAACCTGCAAAAGGGACCAACCAGATCAGGAGAAGGCAGGGGATGTTGGTTACACTTAGAATACTCACTACACCAATTGAAAGGTGCCTGTTAGAACCTGTTTCTCTACTGTTAGCAGGCACAATCACTATGGGTTGACAGTGCCCTACAAGCAGGGACAGCCCCAGAGACAGCCCTTTGTTCAAGAGAAATGAGCAGCCACCAGGACTCTGTTGAAGTCTGCTGTACCAGTGAGAGGCTGCTGAACTGCCAGCAGGTAACTTGCAAGGGGAATACTGGGTGAGTTCTCAAATTTGTAATCATTTGACAGGTTATTATTGCTCACTACATAGGTAAACCAACTTACTGAGACAGCAGTATTGCAGTAGAGAAAGTGTTTAATAATTGTAAGTCTAGCCAAGTGGAAGGACAGGAGTTTATTATTCAAATCAGCCTCTCTGAGAACTCAGAAGCAAGCGTTGTTATGGATAATTTGGTGAGCAGGGGTCTAGGAGTTGGGTGTTGCTGAATGGTTGGGATTGAAATCGTAGGATATGGAAAATGGTCCTCATACACTAAATCAGCCTCTGGGTGGAGGCCAGAGGACCAACTGAGTCATGAGTCACAGATCTGCTTGAAGTCAGTCACCAGCATGCAAAAGTCTGAAAACCTCTCAAAAGACAAATCAGATTCTACAATAGTAATGTGTTCTATAGGAGCCACTGAGGAAGTCACAAATCTTGTGACCTCTGGCCACATGACTGACTCTTGAATAGTAAGCTACTATAGAAAAGCAAGCTAGGGAACAATGGCAGCTTATCATTTAACTGTGTCTACATTTTAGCAGAATTCAGGCCTTTCTCATAATCCTAATCTTGTGGCCTTCCATTATTCTTACAAAGGCAGTTTCAGTCCCTGAACAAGGAGGGGGTCAGTTTTAGGAAGGGACTATTATCCTTGTTTCAAAGTTAAACTATAAACAAAATTATTCTCATTGTTAGCTTGGCCTATACCCAGGAATGAGTGAGGACAGGCAGCCTGCAGGGCGAGAGGGAATATGGCTTTATCTATGCTAGACTTCCTTTGTTGTCATAATCTTTGCAAAGGGTATTTCAATTATGTACCACTTTAAGATTATTATGTAGAATTTCAAACATACACAAACATAGACAGGAAATTATTATAAATCTTTATGCATCTGTCGCTTATATCCAAAAATTAACAACTCATGGCAACTCTTGTTTCATCAATATCTAAAACCACTTCTCCATATGATGTCTGAACAAACCAGGACCTTTCGCCTCTGTACATCATTAAAACACATAGTCAACTACTCACTAAATATATGGTTGATAAAAGAAGAGAGAAATATTCAGAATGAAGAAGAATACTTGGACAATATTATCCGTATGGTATAAAATCTTACAGAGTTATTTACAACTTTACTTATTTATTTGAGACAGGGTCTTACTCTGTCACCTGGGCTGGAGTACAGTGGTGCAATTTTGACTCACTGCAACCTCTGACTTGCAGGTTCAAGCGATCCTCCCATTTTAACCTCCTGAGTAGCTGGAATCACACAGGTGCACACCATCATGCCTGGTCTTTTTATCATATTTTTGGTAGAGATGGGGGTCTCACCATGTTGCCCAGGCTGGTCTCAAACTCTTGAGTTCAAGTAATTAGCCCACCACGCTTGGTCTATTTACTTATTTTCAATTTTTGCCTTCAAATTTATAGTCACTAGAATGTAATTTAAACTTGAGTGTGAATTATCCCAAAAAAATACAAAAATAATTTTTTATCTTCTTTACAATATTTATCATGAGATGTGAATTTATTTATGATTTACTCATTTTAATTTCCTTTTCTCTTTCATTTTTCTTTGCTTAAATATTTTAAAGTAAAGGAAGTAATTGAAGAGTGTTAATGCAATATTAAGTTTATTAGGTTAAAAAAGAGCTTTCTCATAACTAGATTATGTGACAGGATTGTCATCTTGCTTTAATGCTTTTTTTTCACACTAAATACTAGTGTAATCATATACTAGACTGATATAGTACTCTTCTCCCATAGAAAATTATGGAAAAAAATTATACAAACAAAAACAAGCAAATGAATAATGTTATAACAGTTTAAATATTTATTCTTAACAAGTCTACTTCATATAAGCTTATTATGTAACACTGATGTTATCTATGTGTTTATTAATTCACAGATAATATATTTAAGAAATTAAGAAGTTGGTAAGTATTTCTGAGCTGTGCAGTGTGGGGGCCAAGGGCCTAGAGTTTTGCTGCAAGTTACTGACATGAGAGAGATTAATTAATAGCAGAAAAGGCATACAGATATGTTTAACTTCTAATCATAGGAGTCTTCAGAAAGAAGACCGAAAAACGCAGAGGGAATTTTCCATGTTTATGCTTAGGTTCAACAAAGTAGGAGCAGCCATGTAGAAATAGGATTGGACTGAAAGGGTGTGATCTGATGTGAACGAACTGAGTGAGAAACCCAGCGAGGCCTCTCTCTCTGGATTCTTCTTGGCCTCTCTGGGCAGTGTTTCTTCCTTCTGGGTATGGGGTAGTACCTGCTCTGGAATGGGGTTCTTTTGATCTGCAGTCATACAAGGCAGGTCAGATAATTTCTTTACAGAAAATTTTTACACAGAAAGGTGGAGAGAAAAATTAGAGTAATGGTTTAAGTTTTATGACTAGCTTTGGGGAAAAAGAATTCGCTTTCTATGACTCGTCTTGCAGAAGAGAGATTCTAGTTTCTGTGGCTAGCCTCAGGGAAGAATGGGAGTGAGAGACTGGAGGGCAGGAAAAGGTCAGAGAAAAGCTTGCTTCTGAGGCTGCTGCTAAGGTCTTCATTTTGGGGATACTGTTTTCTGAGCCCCAACAGCAGCATATATTTGTTTATATTTGTGAGGTAGTAATTAGGAGAATTTTGGTTGGGCTGCACATGAAGGATCTTTTGAGAGCATAAGTACTTGTCCTCATGGTTCCAATAAAGAAAAACAAAATGGAAAAATAAAACCCTTGTTGGGAAATATTTCCAGCTTTCTGATACACACACACACACGTAAATGCCCACACACACACACATGCACACCCAAATATATATATATATATATATTTTTTCTCTCTCTCTCGCTCTCTCTCTCTCTTTCAGACCTCCCAGTCTGATGGAGAAAATGAACTGGACTTCAGGATAAACCCTAAACTTTAGAGCCAAATGACATATTTTTACCCCAAGCTTCTCATACCTATTAAACCCAGAATAATAGTTTTCTGCTTTTCCAAATGTCTGTATAACTTAATTTCCTGCACACTGCTAAGTTTCTCATATCTCTTCCTCTATAAAATGAAGATATAACTTTCTCTCTCTCTTTCCCCACTCCCACCAGTAGTCCTTGAAACTTGGGATTTGAATTTTTTTAACAACAAATGCAAAGACAATCTACATAGTGGACACAGTGAAAATCTCAATAATTAGTCATAGCTAAGAATGGCATTCATTATTGTAATTCTGTATTTCATATTTGTAAGTCACACTCTATAGATTTTAAGAAATTTAGAAAAGTGAGTTAGAAGTATTTGCTTATGCTTCATCTGAGAGAATAATAAACTGGGTTACCACAGGGTTTATTCATTTCAGAAAGCAAGAAAGTGTTTCATTCCTTGCCTGTAGAAGACAGGGGAAAACAAAGCATCATATAGAAATATATTAAATGTATTATGAAGACACTAGATTGTATTGCTGTACCCAATTATTTATTCATTTCTCTGTAACATCTAAACCATTGTCTTGAAAACTGCAGTGCTTTCTGTGAGACTGATCTTTCCCAGCCCATTGATGTTATAGCTTGGCAGGTGACTTGATTTGACCAAGAAAATATGGATGAAATGAAGTTACATTTCAAAAGTTACCATTCTGTCCAGAGCTGCATCACAAGAACATCTTATCCAAAACAAAGGTGGATCCTTCAGTCTGGGTTATGGTTGTGAGAAAGATAAGTGTAATACAGACACAGGTACCTGAAACTGACAAGTTGTTATAAGCCACTGTCTTTTTCTTTTTTTAACCAAAGAAAGATTAAATTACTTGCTTTTAAAAATAATTATAATAACATGAATAATAAGCCTTTTATTTTTGATAAGTGAGGACAAACAAAGCTTCCTTACCATCTGTTTTATATCTGTCTCCCGAGAAAATTGATAGTATTATACCAACATCGTACAAATAAAGACTTATTTACTTCTGAGAAAAGTAACTTCTTAATGATGCTGAGCTCTAAAACCTAACATAAAAGTTGCAACAGAGACTTATGGTCACATATTTAAGCAAAAGTACAAGTAAGATTATTAATCTTCTGAGTTTTTCTATTGGGAAATATTTACAGCAAAGAAAAATAAGACTTCTCTGAAGAATACATGAAGAAATAATGTGTGCAAAGAGGACTTCAAAATAAGAACAGTAGTCAAAGTCTGGAATATGTTAAATCAACAGTCGACATACTGAAGATGGGTTTTTATGCTAAGGTGAAAGACAACAGGAGCTGTATGATTAAGTCATCATGGTTTATTTATGTGGCAGTCAGAATTGTGAACCCTGCACCAAAAACAATCACCAACAAACTTAGTTAATACATTGCTGAAACTACTTCATAGGACATCATTGTTAGCTACCAGTTTAGTGGACAGAATCTTTGTTGAATAACTTAACATTTAATAGTTGAACGATATGTGTATCATAATATTCTATATTAGAATTTGAATAAGCAGGTGAAAAGCCTGTTGGATCCTCAAAGAATCAAGTAAAATCAGATGAAAGAGAAATTAGTCTGCAAATTTGTCCAGAAAAAAAAATATGACAAACATATTTCAAGGAAAAACAGGTATGTTTGCCTTCCGTATTTCTACTGCTGTAGTATGAATTACCACAAACCAGGTGCCTAAAAATATCATAAATTTATTCCCTACTTTTTTGTAGGTCAGAAGTCTGATAAGGATCTAGACTAAAATCAAGGTGTTGGCAGAAGTGTGTTTCTTTCTGGTGGCTTTAGGGGAGAATCTATTTCCTGTTCATTTGGGTTGTTGACAGCATTCGGTTCCTTATGGCTATTGGGTAAGGTTCATTTCCAGCCTCTAGAGACCACTTACATTTCTTGGCTTGTGGCCCCTTCCTCCACCTTCAAAGTAGCTAGCACTTTCTTCTTCAGTCTCTTTGTTGTATCCCTGCTGGTAAAAGTTGGTTTTTGTTTGTTTGTTTGTTTGTTTGTCTTTCTTTATCGCAGAATACTGTGATAGAGTGTGCCTCCATGGATAATCAGGGTTAATCTCACCATCTCAAGCTCTGTATCCTTAATTACATCTGCTGTTTTGTTTGTTTGTTTGTTTGTTTTTTGTCTATGTAAGGTAACCCGGTCACAGGTTCAGGTGATTGGGACATAGACACCTTTAGAGAGACATTATTCTGGTTGCCATATCTGCTAAAACGCCAACCCAAAATTAGTCAACAAAAGAGTAAGAGAGGAAACAGATGTAACTGAGACAACATTTAGAGATAGACCCTGAAAATTGCCTACATCATGGCAAATCTGAAGGGCTCACACAACATTATGATGGGTGGAAAGGTGAAGAAATCCCCAGATACCTGCTTCAAAGACTGGCAGAGCCACCTCTATTTATATACTACTGATCTCCTAGCTTCCTCTACTTTAGAGGATCTAAAAGCTAAAAACTCAATGTTCAGATTATAGTACCCAGAATTCTAAATTTTTATCAGCTTCTATCTTAGTATTGTAGTAAGTATCATTTTTGATCACTTATATAGAAACGCTTTGACTGATTGCTAATTATATAGATCACTAGGGCTCTCCCCATTTGTTGAACGAGAATATAGGGAATACTGCCTGGAAAACTTTTAGGAAGATTCCAAAGTGATTTTTGATCACAAAATTTGAAAACTGCTGTTGTATAGAGGTGACTTTAGAAGTCAAGATTTTGAGAAACCTTTAAAAGGCATTGGACATAAAGATCGTTTATGATAAACTCACAGCTAACATCATGCTGAATGGAGAACAGTTGAAAGTTTTTTTCTAAGATCTGGAACGAGACAAATATGCCACTCTTGCCTTCTATTCAATCTGTACTAAAAGTCCTAGCCAGATAAATTAGTCAACATAAAAAATAGAAGACATCCAAATTGGAAAAGATAAAATTAAATTGTGTCTGCAGACAACAAAATTTTATATTTAAAAAACCATTAAAATCTCATCAAATACAACTAGAACTAAAAAGCAAATTCAATAAAATTGCAGGACATAGAATCATATATACAAAGCATAAAAAAAATAGTGTTTCTGTACACTAACAGCAATCTGAAAGTAAAATCAAGCAACAATCCCAATTACAATAGCTACAAATAAAAAAAGAAATAAATTTAGCCAAGGAGGTGATTGCTACCCTGAAAACTATAAAACAGTGGAAAGAAATAGAAGACTCGAATAAATAAAAAGATATCCCATCTTCATAGATTGTAAGAATCAACATTCTGAAAACATCCATACTACCTGCTATGATTTGAATGTGTTTCCCAAAGTTCAGGTGTTGGAAAATTAATCTCCAGTGGAACAGTGTTAAGAGGTTCGGGTGACTGGGACATAGACACTTTCAAGAATGAATTAAATCTGTTGTCAAAAAAGTAGATTAGTATTGTGGGAGTGGGTTTCTGATGAAAGGATGAGTTTAGTCCCTTCCATTCTTCTCTCTCGTGCTCTCTTACCATGTGATGCTTTTCATTATGGGATAATATGGCAAGAATGCTCTAGCCAGATACTGGCACTTTTATATTTGGCTTCCTAGCCTCTAGAACTATGAGAAACAAATTTAGTTTCTTTTTAAATTATCCAGCACGTGGCATGCTATTATAGCTTCTCACAGGAATCTGCAAAGTCAGTGCAATCCTTATCAACATTCCAATATCATTTTTAAAAAAAAAAAAAAGAAAAAATATTCTAAAATGTATATGCAACCACAAAAAAATTCCAAATAACCAAAGCAATCTTAAATAGAAAGAATAAGGCTGGAGACACCACATTCCCTGATTTCAAAGCATTTTATGAAGTGATTTTAATCAAAACAGCATGATAATGGCATAAAAACGGACAAATCAATGGAATAGAATAAAAAGCACAGAAATAAATTCATGCCTTTACAGCCAATTGATTTTTGACAAAGGTGCCAAAATAGGAAAAAGACAATCTCCTTAATAAATGATATTGGAACAACTGAATATCCACATGCAGAATAAGATTATAACATTATTTTACACCACAACCAACTCGAAATGGATTAAAGACTTAAACGTAAGACCTGAACCTATAAAACCACTTGAAGAAAACACAGGGAATAGGCTCCATGACATTGATCTGGGCAATGATTTTTTGGATGACACTAAAAGCAGGGGCAACAAAAGCAAAAAGTAGATGAAATTACATAGACGAAAAAGCTTCTGCACAGCAAAGAAAACAACAAAATGGAGACACAGCCTGTGGAATGGGGGAAATATTTGCAAATCACACATCCGTTAAGGAGTTAATTAATGTCCAAAATATATAAGGAATTCAAACAACTCAATAGTAATATAACAACTCAATTAAAAACATGAACAAAGTTCCTGAACAGACATTCTCAGAAGAAGACACACAAATGGCCAAGAGGTATATGAAAAAAATGTTCAACATCACTAGAAATGCAAAATGTTCACATCCAAGAAATGCAAATTAAAATCACAATGAGTTATCACTTTATGCTTGTTAGAATGGCTATTGTCAAAAACAAAAAAAAAAAGTGTTGGCAAGGATGTAGAGAAAGGAGGGAAGCCTTGCACACTGTGGATGGGAATATAAATTAATACAGCCATTATGGAAAACAGCAAGGAGGGGCTGCAAAAATATTAAAATTTAACTACTATGTTATCCAGCAATCCCACTACTGGGTGTTGACTCAAAGAAAATGAAATCAGCATGTCAAAGAGATATCTGCACTTTCATATTTATTGCAGCATTACTCATGACAGCCATGATATGCAATCAACCTGTGTGCACAAGCAATGGATAAAGCAAATATAGAATATATACACAATTAAATACTGTTCAACCTTAAAAAAGAAGAAAATCCCATCATTTCTACCAAATTGGATGAACTTGGAGAACTTTGCATTAAGTGAAATAAGCTAGGCAGAGAAAGAAAAATGCCCCATTATCTCTGTAAAACTTAAAAAGCTGAACTCAGGGAAACAGAGAGAGTGGAATGGGGGTTACCAGAAACTGGGGGTTGGGGAATTTGGGGAGTTGTTGGTTAAAGGATACAAAATTTCACCTACATAGGTGAAGTTCAAGAGGTCTATTGTACACCATGGTGATGATAGTTAATGATAATGTTATTATTAACTAAGAGATTAGATTTTAAATGTTCTTGCCACACACCAAAAAAAAAAAAAAAAAAAAAAAAGAGGTAATTTGTTGATTAATTAATTAAAAAATTAAATTAAGAATAAAAATTTTAAAAGTCATGAAATAAAACAGATCAGGAGAAAGCAAGAACTTATAGAAGAGAAATATACAGTTAAATTTAGTAATTATCTTTCCTTTTTTTAGTTCAGTCTCTAGAAGATAAAGACAAAAAAAAAACTAACAAAGACCTTCAACTATTTCTTCTTACCTTATTGCTATTACTGAACATTTTATTTTGAGAAATTAGGTAGAACTAGTCTACTACAGACTAAGATATTATATATATATATACTCTTAAATTTTATTAATGAAGAAAGGTGAAATGATTACTGATCATTTTTAATTTGTTCTTTTGAATTAAAATCTCTTATGTTCATTTGGAGCAATTATTAAAACTTTATTTTGAACATCTAGGGAGAATATAACACTTCATTTTCATTTTTTGTATTAATCCAATACTGTTGATTTCTGATCTGAAATGAAGAATTTAAGAAGTCTGTGGTAGGAACCATTGTTTCTATTCACATTATTTTAAATCATACCAAAGTTATTATTTAGTATTTTATATCTTTGTAGGGTGAGAAAGTATGCATATAAAGATGTTTTCAAATACCTTTTTACTTCCATTGATCTCTTAAATAATGAATAGTTATAAGTAAAATCTTACTTTAGAAACAATAATATTGTACAGCTATCAAATGTCAGAGGACCTTACTTTTCAACTGTAAGTACAATCAAAGTATATTGAATTATTAGGTTTGCAGAAGCAACATGAGTAAATTTAGGTGTCTGACAATTAGCTTACTCATTTTTGTTTCACCTTCCAAAATGAGCAGAGAATAATTTTAAAGACATTAAAAAGCAGCAGCAAATTTCCAATAATGGTAAAAGAAAAATTCTAATTAATTCAATCTTACTATGGAAGCATCACAGAGATTCTGAACAACGTGTTGATAAACAAATGTCTAGCCTTGTAAAAAGTGTCAATGTGATCTATATATACGCACCTAGCAGGGACAAGAAAACTGTGAAGAAGGCCACAAACCTGGCAGTCACCCTGTAAATCACTGCTGCTTCATACTTCAGATGATAATAGGACTGAAATGAATGAGTCGTAGCCAAACTCATGAAGGTTTGTGAAAGAAAGATACAAATCAAACTGTATATCCTAATGATATCAGAGATAGTATGAAACCTGTAAATTTAACTTCAAACCTGAAACCAATAGTAAATATAAAAATTAAAAGTTTCTAGGGGCAGGGGATGAAAAAAGGGGTCAATATAATCAGAAAATGTTCTATGTCAAAGGTCGCCATTTTAAAACTTCACAATTTAAAACTTGTTGATGTGTTTGTGTAAGGATTGATATTCAAGTAAATTTGTACAAATGCCAAATTTAATAAAGACTTGATGAATCTTAGAAATAACATGATGATTTTCCTTACTCACTGGATAAGTAAAATGCATATCAATTTTGCCTAGTAAAAAACAAAATGTTACCAAAATTTACTGTTCACAAGTTATTGAAAACTCCTTTGGCTTGGTCTATATGTATGACCAGAAAGCATGAATTACAGGAATTAGGATACCATGTGAAAACTAGGAATTCTGGAAAAAAAAAAAAAAAAAAAAAGTGGATGTAAGTCTGAAGCCCTCCACAGACCCACGGGGATAGTAAGTGGTTTCTGCAACTATCTTCTCAGCCCAAGGAATTCAAGACTATAGATACAGATCAGAGATCTACATTTTTAATAGCCATCATAGTGAGCTGAGTCTTCGAGCTTGATGTAGAGAACTTTTGGTCTTAATGGTGGGCTTCATTAATAAACCTAGTTCTTTGTCCCTACACATGGATATATGACACTTAGTCGAATACCTACCTACAAGGTACAATTTTAGGTATTATGGAAAAAAAAAAAGGGAGTCAGAAAGCTCATGTTTCAACTTATGAGGCCATGGCTTTGAGCACATCACTATTTTCTCAAGGTTTAGATTCTTACCTATAAATGCAAATGGAACTGTAAGAACAACCTCATTGGAGAAAATACTTTTGTCGCTCTTCCCAGATATTTTCAGATCCATTGTAGCATCACTGGTTCCCTTCTGGGGACTTTGCTATTCTTTTGCTTTTGCTTCCAACAACCCACAGCTGGAACTGTTTACTGTGCTGACATTGGTCTCTTAGAACCCAATAGCCAGAATTGCTTAGGGGATAACAGTTTATCCCCCTCCCTGCACAATCCTGGCAGTCCCAGGCCAGGAATTGATGGGTTAGTTATAAGAAAGCCCAGCTCACTAGTATGTTTGAGACAGCCACTGAATCATAATTTACACTCTGGAGTTTCCCTGACATGTCAGGCTGAAGTTACACTGTGAGATTTGGCTTCAGATTGCACTCTTGTCTTTTTCCTACGTTTCTTCTCCACCTCTGTCCTGCTTCCACCACTCCTTCACTGGATATTCCTGGGAACACTTCCCTAATAAACCATTTGCCCAGGAATCCTTGCCTTAGGGTCTGCTTTGAGGGAACACAACCTAAGACACAACACAAAGCCTTAAAATAATTATATTTAAACATACAATTAATTAGGATTGGATGTGCCTCTAACTTTAAAACTCTATATGTACTACTATTTTCAGATTAAAAAAAAAAGAAATATATGGTTTTATACCCTCTCTTAGAAAACTGAGTAATATAATTTTAGTGGCATTTGATGTTTGTGTTTGGAACGTTCATGAGTTCTTCGTTGTTTTAAAGATACATAAAAACCCTTAAAATTTAAGGCACAATAGCGTTGATAATTAGTGATAATTAAGTATTCACAAATATAATTACAAGGGTGATTCTGGCTATAAAAGACACGTAGAGAAAACCTGTTAGGGCGTAGTTTAAAAAAAATCTAATTTAGGTTGACATGTCAGTCAAAGCTCTCCTATTCAAGTTAAGACTTGAAGGAATTGTCAAACCAAAAGGGTTGGGGTCCAGGGAAGAAGTTAAACTCATCCCAATAGTGAATGAAATAAACAAGATTCCTAAGATTTTTGTTTATTTGTTTTTGCTTTTTGAGATGGAGTCTCACTCTGTCACCCAAGCTGGAGTGCAGTGGCACAATCTTGGCTCACTGCAACCTCCACCTCCCAGGTTCAAGTGATTCTCCTGCCTCAGCCTCCCAAGTAGCTGGAACTACAGGCATGTGCCACCACGCCTGGCTAATTTTATATTTTTAGTAGAGACAGGGTTTTGCTAAGATTCCTAAGATTGAAAGGAACTTGGTCAATACAGAACATGAAAGAGTAGTCAGTGTATTCAGTGAATACAAAAAAAAATACATTTCTACCTTAACTATGTCTCCTCTTTCTTGATTTTTTTTCTCCTTATATTCTAGTGAAATAGTGCAATGCTTATGCACGTAAGTTCAGTTAGTACTCTAGGACTCCAGGTTTTCTAATCCATGCAATGGTAGGAGTCAGAATGCAGTGACACATGTGATTATGTATTGTCTAGCTTTATAAGTCTGTTAGAACTTTCTCTAATAATTTTTACTATAATTTATGAAACAATCTAAGAGAAATATAAAAATAGAGCAATAACCATGTGAATATTATAAAAAAACTTTTATATTTCAGCAAGCCACCCTCATAAACATGAATTTTTAAAAAGAAAAAAGCTATTACCATTTAGCTGTTACTCAGAATCATAATTATGCTTTAAGGAAACCACCAAGTCTGTTCATTTGTCCAATATATACAATTCTGAGAATATGTGGACAATAAAAATTATATAAGACCACATATTCTCCAAGAATTATAAAAAAGATTGCTAGACATATAACATTTACAAGTTCACACAATAATGAAAATAAAATCCCAAAAATGTCTAACAGCGTCAGATTTGGTTGTGTATAGGTACTAAATAATAAATTTTGCTTATTCAAAAAAGGAAAATGAATATTAATTTTCTAAATAACATTAAAATATTTTCACTTACAGAAATTAGCTTATTTCCAAAAAAATGCTTATGATACCATGTTCCCTCCTTTTGCA